>NW_006399754.1:38696733-38698522 GCF_000299155.1 Elephantulus edwardii
ACCACCAGCACTCAAACCACCAAATCCAGCCCCAAACCACAACCATCACCAGAGCCCTGACCCCTAGGGCTGTGATAGGGTTTTTCATCTTTTTGAGACTCTGTACTTGTTCTTGTGTGAACTTGGGCAAGTGTGTAATGGGCGAACCAGGGATGCCTGACTCCCAGGTGGGGCCTTCACCAGCCCTACCTTCCAGGCCTGTTAGCATAATTAAAGGAATGGGCAGCTGCAGATGACTTGGCAGGTTCGGACACTGTAACAGTGATGGCAATGAATGGCCGTCCCCGCTGCCGTCAGCTCTCCACACGTCACTGGCATCAGCCCAGCTCAGTGTCTCTGCCCGTTCCGACAGCCCTCTCCTCGTCGTTAAGCTCTGCACGCTCAGTGGACCACGGTGGAGTGCCGAGGGCTCCTTGCCTCCCTGTTTCCTGAGATGTCAGGGCTGCCACAGCTCCCTGTCACAGACAAGGAGATGGGTGGCATGCTGAAGCTGGCATCCTGGTGAGCACAGAGCTGCTGCCGTAGCCTTCTATTTTGTGGTGCTACTGTGAACTGACTCACCCTGTGTTCTCCGTAGGTGACTATCCTGCACCCAGAGCCGTCCTCACAGGCCATGACCACGAGGTTGTCTGCGTGTCCGTGTGTGCAGAGCTGGGACTTGTTATCAGTGGTGCTAAAGGTTAGCCATTTTTAAAAATGTTACATCCTAAGGATGGGGGTAATGGGGGCAGGTACCAGAAAGGCAGAGCAACTGGCTTCTGGTTCCCCAGAGAGAGGAAGGAGGTGAGTGGGGGACAAAGGAGAATGGGCCCTGTGTGGCCCTCACAAGAATCATCCCATTTGCCACAGTCCAAAAGAACCATTACAGACAGTTTCATCAAAGACCCCATAGACAAATCCTGATCAGAAGAGGTAAATGTAGATAGAATTTCACATTCTCACAGACAGTGGACTTTCTGTAACCAACAAGAGTAGATGAATTCCTGAAACCATTTCGTTAAAATAATCTTTAAACCTTTAACCAGATATATTCCTTGAAATCATCCCAAAACAGAGCAACAGATTAGCTTGTTCAGTGATACAAGGCCTTCACGTAGCACGCTGTGCTCTGTTATGACCCATGTGTGATCAAATTGACAACAGCAAGCAAACTGAGAGGCAGGAGGTGTGTGTGAGCGAGGGGCACCATTCACTCGGGAGCGGGAGGAGGGCTCCACAGCCTGAGGAGTGTGTCTGGTGTCGCTAGCTTGCAAATGCAGAAGCTGCTCAGTTGTTGGATATTATGCTGTGTGGTTCCTCACCAGCGGCAACCACATAAATACCGTGGGGGCATGCTGTCTTTGCTCTCAAGCTGCCACAGTTGAGATTTCTCTCTTCCAGGAGGAACTCCTACACAGATAGAATCCAGAGAACTTTTGTAGCTGATCCATTAGAATATCACTGTTCACTAGTAATTAATAGCAAATGTATATACAGTTTTATGTAATGTTTTGTAACCATTCTAGACAAAACACTTTTCAATTAAGTTGCATATTGTACATCCATCCAATACGACCTTTAAAAATAATATATTAAAAGACAAGCAGTAAATTCCTATGATGGGGAGGCCATGATGTAGCAGGGGGCGTGGGGAGTGGAGATTGGGAGGGAAAGAAAACAAACACCCATGATGCAGTGGGGGGTGAAAATACCCATGATGCAGTTGTCATTGTTGTTGTTCTGTGCTGTCGAGTCGCTTGCGACTCATAGCGACCCTATGTACAACAGCCCTAAACTCTGCTCTGTCCTG
>NW_006399754.1:38699697-38705347 GCF_000299155.1 Elephantulus edwardii
GAGGGGGTCAGTGAACACCCATGATGCAGGGAGGGGGTCAGTGAACACCCTTGATGCAGGGAGGGGGTCAGTGAACACCCATGATGCAGGGAGGGTGTCAGTAAACACCCTTGATGCAGGGAGGGGGTCAGTAAACACCCTTGATGCAGGGAGAGTACAGGGCACAGTAAACACCCATGATGCAGGGAGGGGGGTCAGTAAACACCCATGATGCAGGGAGGGGGTCAGTGAACACCCATGATGCAGGGAGGGGTCAGTTAAACACCCTGATGCAGGGAGGGGGCCAGGGAGCGCAGTAAGTGCTCACAATTGGGGGCGGGGATGGGGTCTGCAGTAAATCCTCATGTGTAGGCGGGGGCTGGGGGTGCAGGTTGGGGCTGCTCCCTGGGCACTCCTGATGAGGTCTTCACCTCCAGTGCCCATCCTCCCCAGGACTGCTCCTGTTGGTGGTTGGAGCACAGCTTGGGGAGTGTCCAGACACGTGGCTCCAGATCTTGGTCCTAAGCTGATCATAAGACCATCAGTGGATTTGGGGGGAGGACCTTAAAGACGGCTCCCATAGAGAGTGTGCCCTGAAAACTGCTGGGCGGTTCTGACACAGTGAATGAGAACCGCCCAGCAGCCAGACAGACATCAGTGACCACATCTGTACAAGAGGAGCCCAGTGGTAGCAGGGTGACCAGCAGGAAGGCAGCTGGTGGTGCAGGAGGGCTTCAAGGTTGGCAGATCTCCTCATATAGCAAGTGCAGGTGAGGTGACACGGTGCTCCCTTGAAGGGGTCCCTGTGGTGGTTCCGCTTTGTCCACAGGGTCTCCAGTCTGAACTGACCCAAGGGCAGTGCATTCAGAGTGATTCACGTGCAGGACCTGTGAGGGGTTTTGACTCGGCGGTGGTAGTGACCAGCACCATGAGTCTGCTCCTTCTGCCGCAGGTCAGAGCAGGACGTGGCCACCGCCAGGGACTAGGGCTTGACCTTGGTGCCTAGGATTAGATTATCAGGGGTGAGCACATGAGGTCTTCAGAGGTCTGTAACTGGGAAAAGAGGAAACAAAACCTAAAACCAGAAAATAAATAGTATTGTTTCTCCAGCAAAACTAACACAACAAAAGAAAAAAGCATATGAGAAAAAAAGCTTACTTTTCTGTAAAATCATTAATTTTAGAGGTGATTTTTGGTTTTTTACATTTTTCTATTACTTCTAAAATGTTGTGGCCGTGACATACCATCAAGGTGCTGGGCCTCCAGGGAGTTTTCACTGGCAGGCTGTCACCGTGGAGGAGATTGTCTTACCCTCCTCCTGTGGAGGAGATGGGGGATTTGACCTGTGGTCCTTTGACTTGGCAGCGTGACTCCTTACCACCAAGCCACCAGATCCTGATACCTTGATAATAATGATCAGGAAAAAAGTTAGATAAAGCTATATAATATTATTTTCCTTGTCTTAAAGGCCATGTGTCTTCTTTCTGTTTGACTGTATCATATTAAAACCACATTAACCTATTATTTGAAATAGGATTTTTAAATTACTTTTATTTAAAATAAGCTTTAAATAATTTAACCTAATTTTTTACTGGTAATTTTTAGTCTTGTCAACAATTCTGCAGGGGAAAAAAGATAACACAGACAAAATAAACCCATCCCACACTGCATGTGTGTTCTCGCCATCCTCTGAAATTCTGTCAAAGCTGAAAAGAGGCTCTGTAGTGTATATCTTGCCATGTAAATGTTCTTATTATATTTTCTTTAGAGTTTTTAAGGGTATTAGTTGCAAACCACCCAAGCAGCCACTTGACATCCTTCTCTGCTGGCTCCAGAGTGCTGTTTGTGGGTCACGTGTGTATTTTTGTGGTGTAGTGGTAAGACATTGGATGCTTCTAGAGAAAGAGGACCACTCTTCATAAGTGGTAATTCTTCCAAATGTCTCAGTAATTTTTTTTTAAAATGAAGAGAGAGTGTGTGGGAATAGCAGGCCTGTGAACTGTGCCTGTCTTGATGGATATTGCCTGAAGAGGGAGGTTATGATGTAATGACCTGGACAAGGCATTGAGGGGGGTATGTGCGTGCGTGTGTGTGTGTGTGCTGTGTGGAAGCTGGATGTCAGCATTCTGACAAGTCAGCTCTCTGGCTCGCATCCCCTGCAGTGAGCCTGGTGACACAGACTGCAGGTTAGTGACTTTGGTGTGTAGCATCTCCCCACTCTCTGACTCTGTCCACCATCCCCCCACAGAAGGCCCCTGCCTGGTCCACACCATCACTGGGGACTTGTTACGAGCCCTCGAAGGACCGGAGAACTGCCTATTCCCACGCCTGATCTCTGTGTCCAGCGAGGGCCACTGCATCATCTACTACGAACGTGGACGCTTCAGCAACTTCAGCATCAATGGCAAGCTTCTGGCCCAGATGGAGATCAATGACTCCACACGGGTAAGCCTGTGCCTCCACATTGTCACCAGGGACCCACACGGATTTGCCGGCACCCCCACATTGCCACCAGGGACCTACACGGGGGAGCCTGCACCCCAACATTGTCATCAGAGCCCCACACGGGGCCTGCACCCCACATTGTCACCAGGGACCCACACGGGGCAGCCTGCACCCCAACATTGTCACCAGGGCCCCACACGGGGGAGCCTGCACCCCAACATTGTCACCAGGGCCCCACACGGGGGAGCCTGCACCCCAACATTGTCACCAGGGCCCCACACAGGGGAGCCTGCACCCCGCATCAGGCTCAAGCAGGGAGATGCCCCTCATATGTGGAGAGGAACTCTGGGGAGCTGACCCCAGGAGAGGTGACAGTTTTGCAGGGAGAGGAGCCCTGGGGACGAGCCGGGCAGGATGCTGAGTGAAAGCAGAGTGTCACTGGAAGCCACCAGCCACTCCACTCCCCTTACCCTCACAGCCTCGGAAACTCACGGGGTCACTGCCCGTCAGAACTGACTCTATGACAGGTCTTTGCTCCCGAGGGATCTGTTTTCCCTTAAGAGACTCCCCCTAGAGTCCCTCCAGGGTCCAGAGAGAAGCCTAGCATGCCAAGTACTGTGTGTCCCATCCATGTTCACGCATGATGAAGTCTTGGTGACTCAGGAGGGGCAGTACCATCCCGATGCCACCACAGTGACCTCAAGGACACGTCACCCCACAGCCAAGATGTCCAAGGTTCTCCCTCAGATTTCCTTCCCGCGGGTCACCAAGGCTCTGAATCCTCAGAGGAGGCGGCTCGTCTTTCTCCCAAGGAGCGACAGGTGGGCTTAAACAGCCAGCTAGCAATCGACACCTGAATCACTGCACTACCAGGAAAAATGAGATGAGAGTCTCCAGTGAATAAGATCTAGAGATGTGTAGGGACAGGGTCCACCAGGGACGAGGGGCAGCGGCAGCGCTGGTGGCACTAACCAAGACAGCAGCGTAAAGCCATGGGCCACTCTGCCATCCATAAAGATTTACAGCCTTCGAAGCCAAATGAGTAAAGTGGACTCAGGGGCCGGGGGGTGGGGGTAGCAGTGTTCAGGGGACAGCTGCGCTGGACTTCCAAGGCCACTAGGAAGGACACTGTGGGGGCACATGTCAGATGGTTAGCATTCCTGAACTGTAAGGGAAGGCATGGGCACGTCAGGCGTTTGCAGACATACTGATTTACCACAGTAAAATGCACAGGAGACCGAGAAATGCTGAAGACTGACACTGAATGAACTTAAAGTTCACGTCCTCTCCAGTGATCACCCCAGAGGGTAATTACCACGTCAGAGGTGAGAGCTGCTATGTGCGTAGGGGCTGGACCGCTAAGGACATTATATCCATCGTTTCGCCCAGCACCCTTAAGCCTCCTTCATGGCCTGAGAACTTTAGCTGTAGAAGCTGGGATAAAATGAGCTGTGTGCAGCCAACACGTGTGCCTCTGAACTACAGGAGCTGGTCCATCAGGTGCGTGAGAGATTAGGAATTAAAGGCCAGAAAACAGACCTATTGTCTGTACATACGCATTGCATTTTATAGCATTGATTACAGTATCCACGAATCACCCTGCTGCATCCCTCCCTGTGACTCTCATTTCCCTTCATCCTCTACACTGCCCCTTCCTGCCTTCTGGGTTTATCCCTGGGCAGCTGCTGCTCTTCTGGCCTGAGTGGCCAGTTTTTCTAAGGAGTAAGCACCTCCCTGGTGTCACTGGGACCATGTAGGTCCCTCTGTTGTTTTGCTGAAAGTTGAGCACAGAGGTGAGTTTGGTTTACAGATCGAAGGACAGCTAAGGGGCCTCACCAGCCTCTCTTGGACAGTAATCCTGGCCTTTTTCATGTGCCTCCTGTTGATGGTCAGTGGTGGTGTGTGGAGCCTGGGTTTGTGGGGCCCGTTCCTGTGGGTTCCTATGGACTGAGTGTTTCAGCCTACCTTCCCTTCCCGTCTGTCTTCTTTGTTCCAGACACGGAGAGACCATAGTGTCACACCTCTTTTAAAAGTCGTTTGCAATAAGCTTTGTTCATTTTCCTGAATTCCCAAAGTACTCCTCGTCCAGATGGGCCCTGCCCTCCTTGGGACTCCAATGACATTGTAACATAATTTGATTTTGTTGAGACATTGTGTTTCTGTGCTCAGTGAAGCCTGCATTGCACTGTGGTTGGTTCACCATGGAGATGTGGACAGGTGGTGAGAGCACAGTCAGAGACACACGTGTGGCAGGGACCCTCTGAGAAACATGGTCCTCTCTTCTCTCTCCTGAAGGCCATTCTCCTGAGCAGCGACGGGCAGAACCTGGTGACGGGAGGGGACAATGGTGTGGTGGAGGTCTGGCAGGCCTGTGACTTCAAGCAACTCTACATCTACCCTGGCTGTGATGCCGGGATCAGAGCCATGGACCTGTCCCATGACCAGAGGTGAGATGTGGGGAGGAGCTGCCTCTGAGCCATGGCACGAGGGGGAGGGTGGGACACACAGGGTAAACTGAGAAATGGGAGGGCCGAGGACAAACAGCTGAGGAATGTGCAGCCTCAATGCCTCAGACAGAGCAGAGCATAGACTTGAGACATCTCACTGCCAAACCAAGGGTGGAAACGTCAAGCCTGCCCAGTGCTCCGAGGGAGAGAGTGGCGAGAGTATACGGCCCAGGCTGCTCAGCTGGGGACTCCCCCAGGGGACTTGTGCTCCACCGACAGGCCTGACCCGTCAGAACGCACAGGATGGAGCAGAGGGTTGACGTAGAAACACAGTGGAGGAGCTTTGGTGGTTCCGTGGGTCAGTCATCTGGAACCAGAGTGAGAAATTCAGACTGGAGCTTCAAGGAGAATAGAAGAGGCAGGGGACTTCTGTGCAGATTGGCAGCCTCAGACCCTCCAGGGCAGAATGCTACTGTGCAGCGGGCCTCTTCAACACCAGGGTGAAGACACAACCTCATCACAGTGGCTTCTGCAAGCCCAGATCCCACCTCATCTCAGGTTTCATCCAAGTCTTCTGGGGGCCAGGGCCTTCTGGGCAACCACACCCACATGCCAGCAAGCCCTCACACACCACGCCCACAGCACGTGTAACACCCACACACACCACCCACCGTCACACACCACGTCCACAGCACATGTAACACCCACATACACCACCCACCCTCACATACCACGTGTAACACACCCACACACACCACCCACCCTCACACACGTCCACA
>NW_006399754.1:38705682-38711500 GCF_000299155.1 Elephantulus edwardii
ACACCACCCACCCTCACACACCACGTGTAACACACCCACACACACCACCCACCCTCACACACCATGACACTATGTACACAGCACACAGCATATGTAATGAGTGACGTACACAATTTATGATGTTGTCTGTCAGAGCTGCGTTGCTCACTAGAAAGCTGCCCTTCTCTGGTGGTTGGAACCCACCATCAGATCTACAAGAGAAAGATGAACTATCTCACTTGTGGTTGTAGCCTAACAGGGGCATTCCCAGCCGTTACCTTATCCCCCTCTGGACTCAGCTACCTTAACTGAAAACACATAGTTTCATAAATCATCAACAGCTGTGGGACTAGTAAGAGAAAGTATGTGCTTCCCACCCTGAGCAACAAGACTTGAGAGAGAGTGGAGCAAGACCCTCCTGGTGAGATTTTGGTGCTGAGACCCTGGTGATGGTGCTGGAGACACTGTGGCATTGCAGTGGAGAGCTGTGGCAAGGTATAAGCAGAGGAGCCCTACGATAAAGGCCCCAGTTAAAGGGTTTTGCTGTTCTGGCTGGATACCTGAAGGAGAAGCTGACTTATAACTGCTCTGAGGCAAACCTTGCTGGATGGTTTGGATTTGATGGCTGAACTGAAACCAGGACTTTTGACAAATAATGAATTGTGTCTTGCTGCTAATCTGGCTTGTGACTGCTGAAGTAAACCTGGGCTTGTGTTGTGAGACATTCTTTGCCTCCCGCTCCCCAGACTATTTCCCTAATCAGCCCCACTCTTGGTACCATGTGGGTAAAATCTGTGAGTCAGCGATGAATAAATGAAGCTCTAGCTCTCTAGGCACCATGGGACTGGGCGATGGGCTCTTCACCTGCTTTCTGCTCTGGGGTGGTGAGGGGCTGAGCTGTTCTGTCTCTCATCCTTTCAGAAAGGTGCTTATAGCCCTGTGCCTACATGTCCCATTCTCTGCTCTCGAGGCTTCCTTTACTGAAGGATCACCTCTGAGCCAGTCTGTTTATAAAACTCAGTGGGCAGTGGTAGCTGTGAGGTCACATTCATGTGTGTGTGTGTTCGCTATATGTTAAATACATTGTTTACATATATGAGAGCTATAGGGGGTAGATGAGCACAGTGGGTGCCGGGGGGCTGGAGCTGTGAGGTCTGACATGGGCACCAGTAATCTTCATGGCTACCTGAGATCCCCAGGTTCAGGCATGCAGGGATCTGGTCCAGGGGTGCTGGGATCTATCTGGTCCGAGAGTCTAGGGATGCTGGGATCTGGTACAAGGGTACAGGGATCTAGTGCTGGGAGCTGGCCCAGGTGTTCAGGTATCTGGTTCTGGGGTGTTGTGATCTGGCCCTGGGTCTGGGGTTGCTGGGAGCTGGTCCTGGGGTTTTGGGAACTGGTTCAAGTGTTCAGGGATCTGGTCCAGGGGTGTTGGGGGGGGGTGGGGTCCAGGCGTTCAGGGATCCGGTCAGCACTTCCCTGATAGATGCAGTCTGAGTGGCTGGACTGTGCACAGCCTCCACCACCTGTGTGCAGTGGCCAGTCGTGGCTCCGTGCCCCCCACTAATCACTGTGTCTGCCTCTCCAGGACTCTGATCACAGGGATGGCGTCCGGCAGCATTGTAGCTTTTAACATCGACTTTAACCGGTGGCACTATGAACATCAGAACAGATACTGAGCAAGGTGGTGCCCAGGACAGCAGGAGGAGTGCCCGGCCGCTGTCCTGCACCACAGCACAGCCATCCATCTGTCAGCGCCCATTTCCTGTGTGTGTTTTCACGACTGAACACCAGCCAGCTCTGTCATGGAAATTATATGAATTACGAAATGTTTTAGTAATTATTTCATATATTGTTGTTGATCGTCAGAAGGGTCATAAGACACGTCCCACAGACTCTGAGCCCTGGGGGGCACATGTCCCCTCGCCCAGCGCCCACTTTGAGCCTAACCACCATCGCATTCCAGCCTCTTTTCAAGCTGAGAAAAAAGAAGAAAAAAAAACCCGTTTGATACTTTGTACATCAGATGCATCTTATTTAAAGGGGATACTTTTGTAAAAGTACAACCTTGTATAAAGAACAACATTTCTAACTTTATGGTGGAGTTAGATCCCTGCATGCCTTTCCCCACGTCCCTGCAGGAGCAGGCTGGTTCAGACCGGAACAGAGGAGCCGCCTGAGGACACGCTTGTTGGAAAGGGCTGGACTAGGTTCAGTAGGTAATCCCTGGCATTCTCGCCAGAACTGAGTCCATCCCTCTCAGAGACACGTGTCCACGAGGCACCTGGAGGCGAAGCCATCGCTCGCTGCCAAGTTCCAGGTACAAAGAGAAATCTGCCTTCCTGATGGGCAGACGCGGCAGAACGGCGGCACTCGTCCTGACCGACTGGCAGTGGAATGGGAACGGCTTCCGCCAGCTGCCGCCCCTTCCAGAATCGTCCGCAGGCTCAGCATATGGACCTGAGAGGAGGGAGCTTCTTTTGCCATTTGTTTGGTTTTCTCTTTGGTTCTGGACTAGACTTCCCTTTGTTTATGACAAGTTGGATTTTATTATGACTCCCGCTGTTCCTTTTGGTTGCAGGGTCTCCCCTCAGCTTCGTCTCTGTTGAGGCCCCATCTCCATGGTATGAAAGTGTGGCTGTCCCATGCACCCCGCCCCGGTCTGCACCCGGAGGGGTGCCCTCACCGTCTGTCCTCTGTATTTGGTGACTGTGATCATAGAAGTACATACTGTGTCGGTAGGGCAATGAGGCATGTTACAGGAATGTCGTTTTCTCCGAATTGACACTCACACGCAGTCGTTTATTTTAAAAGCTAAAGACCAGACAATAGATTCTCTGTCCTGGCACTTTGCACCCGAAACATATCATTATTTATCGATGTGACTCCTTCGTTCGCCACCTTGTACCTGTGCGTGGAAGCACCGACCATCTCCATGGTTGTCTGTATCTGAGGCCGCAGCCACCGGGGGTCTGCCTGCCATGGGGACTCATGCAGTGGGCACACCCACGGCCAAGCTGTGGCAGTGTCTCAGGTGTGTGGCTGAGGACGGGGGCGTCCCAAGGCGGAGAGGCAGTCCCGCTCATCCTGGGACCAAGGTGGAATATTTTGGATAGACCAACCCCTTACACTGTTGTAACCATGTTTTATTGCAAAGATGTAAAATACACCAGATAATGTGTGAGTTGGAAAACAAAAAGGAAAAAAAAGAAAAATAAAATATGCAAAGAATTCATCCAGGCGTCCTTGCTCCGTGGCCAGCTGACCAGCTGCCTCAGATGTCTCCATGCCAGGTGAGAAGGACACCCCCCCCCCTCCGGCCCATTGTAGCTTCTAGGACCTGACCATGCAGCCCTGAGGGACTGTCCTTGTGACCACCCGCAAGCATTCAGGGCCTAGTGGGCAGGGCTCATGAGAGGTCACCATCCCACCAGCCGTCTTTCCCTCCCAGAGCATGTCAGCTGGTCACTGAGTGTCCTCACCAGGAGCCCATACTTGTTCCTCACCTACCAGACATCACCCAGAGGCCAAGGACCGGGTGGGGTGGGGACAAAGACAGGCCGGGACAGCCAGGAAGCGTGTCTGTCTTCATCCTCTGTGCTGACAGGAGGGTCGCTGGGCCAGACAATCTGCACGAGGGGGTGGCAGCCTTGGAAGGCCTGGTACTACTGGTTGGGTGATGGGGCTTTGTTGTTTTATGGGGGTCTTTGGAGAGCAGGTAGGTGGATGGGGCACTCCAGGACCGCACTTTCTAAAGCCTGCTCCCAGCTGTGGAGTTAGAAGCCCCTGAGCTGACCCTCCAGCAGCGTTTCAGAGCCTTCAGTCACACGTGACAGCTTGCCCATCCTCCCATGGGACCACCAGGGGATTCGAACCACCGGAGAAGCACTACCTTTGGGTTGGCAGCCCTGTCCCTGGGGACTAGGTGACTGGACTCTGCTGTTTGTGGGTCATATTCTAGGGGCTGCTTCTCTGCCTGCCAGGGTGTGGTCATCCTGCGCCCTCTGGCCTGTTCTGACAGGACACCCTGCAGGCTGTGGGGTCCCCCTCATGGTCACACCTGAGCCGTGAGGCTATCCCCAGAAGCCATGTCTGTTCACTGAAGCCCCACTGGCAGGCTGTTAGGAAGTCGCTCTCAGTGACTGGGCCCCCAAGTTCTCCCCGCCCAGCCGCCCTCTTACTCTCCACAGACACGGCTTGCTCTGGAACTCTCACATCATCATACTTCTCATCAGGGCCCTGCCTGCCTCTCACTAGGAAGCCAGATGTCCTTGAACTGACGTGGGGAGGGGTCTCCTGGAGCTTGTTTTTAAAGCTGAACTTCCTGCCCACTCCCTACCCCCAAAGGTGGTGCCTGTCATGTTTTGCAAAGCCCTGACTCGGAGGGGCTGCACATGGAGGGCACACAGCTCAGCAGCACAAGGCCCTCACCCCCCAGGTCCCTGCACCCAGCCACCACACTGTCACCCTGTCTACTCCTGGGCACAGAGTTCCTGAGGCTTTAATCTCCCAGTGGAGCTTGCCAGGCCTTCCTCCACCGTCCCGCTCATGGACTTGAGCCTCCAAGCTCTGACTCAGCGTATTTACTGACCACAAGAAACCCCAGGCCCTCAGACAGCTCCTCTGCTTTCAAATTCTCCCCAGTGTCCTTGGAGCTGCCAAGCTTTCCCAGTAGAAGCCAGGAACTGGCTCACCCCCCTGTGAGTCTGAGCACATCTGCCCCATGGCGCGTTCCTTGCAACGTGGTTGATGCTATCTAGAGGTAGTAGGTTTAATCATCTGTCAGATGCAGGGTATGAAAGGCACTGTCCTCCCAGATTCACAGCTTGGTGAGCAGTTGAGGGTGAGGGGCCCCCTGAGCTGAGGGGAGAAGTGGTTTTGCTGGCCTTTTTCAAACTGTGCTGAACAGATCATAAAGTCACCAACATTCCGGTTAGCAGCCACACCCCGCACAACTACTCTTCATTCATGTTTTTCCTTGATCAAATAAAGGTAGCCTGGAAATGCTTTTGGAAAGTTGCTGGTACCTGAAATCCAAAATCCCAGAGCCCAAGCCCCCCAGGACTGAGGTGAAAAGTGGTCCAGCATGGGCCAGGGAGTGACCAGGCTCAGCCTTCCTGGTACTTCATCTCTGAATGGTTGAAGGGACCTGATAGCCAGTGTGCCACCCACCCCTCAGCACCCCGACATGGCAGAGGCCACCCCCTCCCCTGCAAGGGTCAGTACTGTGCCCCTGTGGCTTGGCTCTGGGCTTATCAGGTTGGCTGGGACTGGACTGGCTGTCTTCCTTGTCGGTGGCACCAGGGAACTTTAGACTCCTAGTGACCCCACCTGGTCTAGCCCCTGTTGCTGCTCAGGCCACTGTGATGGTCACTGTGTCAGCCAATCCCATGGAAGGTCTGTCTGTCCACCCCTGACCCTCTCCTTCTCCAAGCATGATGTCCTCCAGGAACTGGCCCTGTCTCTCCATCTTTCCTCAGAGGTCACCTCTGGCTGCATGTCTCCAAGGCAACAATGTTTGTTCTTATCAAGTTCATAGTATGTTCAGTATTTTTTGCCAAAAACGTAATTCAAAGGCATTGATTGTCTGATCTTCTTCCGTGATGTAATTACCGTCCCTTTTGTGGGGATGTGGCCAGTTAGTTGTAGAGAAGATCCTTCCTTCAGGTGGGTCGTGACCTTTGGGGCATGGCCTGTGGAGGCATGGCCTGGGGGCATGGCCCATGAGGTGTGGCCTGTGGAGGCGTAGCCCGTGGAGGCGTGGCCCGTGGAAGCGTGGCCTGTGGAGGCGTGGCCCGTGGAGGCGTGGCCCGTGGAGGCGTGGCCTGTGGAAGTGTGG
>NW_006399754.1:38711904-38728592 GCF_000299155.1 Elephantulus edwardii
GTGGCCCCAGGGCTGGCCAGTGAGGCGTGGCTCCTGTTTGGGATAGAAGTGGCTAGTCTACAGAGCCTTTCCTCTCCTGCCCTCCCCTCGTCTGTCCTCTGGTTCCTGAGGTGTAGACCCTTTGTGGGCAATGGGTGAGCACTCAGCTGCTTACAAAGGCCTAGTTATCTGCTCCCTTAAAGAGGAGAACCCCAGAACCCCATGGTCAGTTCCACTCAGTCAAGGAGTCACTGTGAGTCCCAATCGGGTAGACACCTCCCACCTGCCACCTGCCCTGGACTGTGGGACGTACAGTCGTCACAGTGGACGGTGCAATTTCCTTGATGTAAACTAAACTCTACACAATGCTGTGGACCATGAGGGCAACTGCGCATCATGAATGGGGTCCAGTTAGGCAAATGAGGCTGGAAGACACTGAACAGCCGCAGCCCTCCAATAGCAGGGCGAGTGTCAGTGACCACAGCCCACAGACAGCACACAGAGGACGCTGGTGGCCTGGTTCCTGGTGAGGCTGCCAACCTGAGGTCAAGGTCAAGGACTGGATCTGGGCTGGGGCCGGGGCTGTCTAGTCAGGGACAGTCATCAACAGTACATGACACTGATCACCAGAACTGCCTCTCCCACTGGTCAGGCTCCAGGACTGGTCCAGCTCTCCTGTGTGGCTTTTGGGAAGGGAAACCAGGTTCCATGAATTCAGGGGGAAAGCTAGGAGGGGAGGGCCAAGGGGCAGGGATAGCCACGAGAGGGTGGTGCTGGTCCAGGAGGAAGGCTGGAATTAGATCTGGAACCTTGTCTCTGCACCTCCTCTTCCTACTCTGTGCCTGTCTTCCCTGAGGCCTCCCCAAGGCCATTCCCAGACCCCTCTCACTAACCCTCCCCAGTCCACTCACCAACCCCTTCCTGCTCCAAACTATGACAAAGAAACAATTGGCCATCCACTTCTGAAATAACAGACTTGAAAATTGGGTGGACAACAGCAGAATATTATTGGCTACAACGTAGAAGATGAGCCCTTCAGGTTGGGAGGGAGAACTGGCAGCTTAATGGCAAGGAACTGTGCTGCCAGCTGAAGGGTACACAGTTCAAACCCACCTACTCTGAGGGAGAAAGATAAGTGATCCTCTGCTTCTGAAAACCTCCGGGGTTGGGGGGGGGTGTCAGCCATGGCTTCGCTCCAACTCAATACTACACAACAACAAAACGGAGCTAGAGGAGAGCTGCTTCCTCAGAGTCCATGGTCATGCCACGGATGAAGGAGAGCTTTCCCCCAGAGAAGGACTTTCGTGTATTGATGTGGCAAGACTCCCAGTTAGAAGAGGCAGCTGCAGCTATTGATAATTGGAATACACAATGTACGAGGACTCAGTCTTGGAAAATGGAGAGCTGTTCCAAGGAAATGCATGGAGATGTGTATCTTAGGAGATGGTACCCAGAAGATGGACATCCCAGAAGATGGCATCCTAGGAGATAGTATACTAGAAAATAGACGTTCTAGAAGGTGGACATCCTAGAAGATGGACATTTTAGGATATGGTATCCTACCTGAACTGGACTGATACTGATCATTTAAGTCTGACATTAATGTCATCTACTTACTACATCAGGAATAAAAATTGATAAGGGATGGCATTTCAATCATCATCAAAAAGAACACTTAAAGATCTGTCCCAGGGCCCAGTATTGTCTGTGACAGGAAATCACCCATATACGAGAACAGGTGCATAAACTAGTATCCAGGGTTACACTCCAATTCCAACTCATTGCTGCTGAGTTCTAGTTGGCTCAGAACTGTCCCAATGCAGCCTGTCAAGGTTGTGATGAAGATATTGTGTATCTTTTTCTCGGAGGCACTGGTGCACTTGAGTGCCAGAGAGGAGTGTAGTTGAGTATTTTTAACAATTTCAGGTCTGAAATAAATTAAAATGCATTCATCATCACCAGTAATTAGAATGCAAGGGCTGGGAACAAGATGATTGGTGCATGGAAAACAAAACCAATGATTACAAAATAACAGCACAATGACTTTTTAGTTGCAAATACCCTTAAAAACCTCAAAATGGCAACTGTACGCATAAACTGTGTCTGATGGAGTAAAATGGAGCACCTGTGGGAGGGGACGATGGCGAAGCCAAGGAGAGTGACTGAGACCTTAGAGAATCTCTGGTCAAGGACAGCAAAGCAGCTTCCCGCACACTTGGGGCGTGTTTCTAGGACAGGCTATTCCTTGGAGAGGGACATCATGCTTGGATAGAGGGTCAGCAAAAGAGAGGAAGACTATCAGGCAGATGACTTGACATGATGACTGCAGCAATGGGCTCAAGTGTGTCAGAGATTGTAAGGATGGCACAGGACGGGACAGGACTCAGATCTGTTGTTCAGAGTCTCCATGAGCGTATGCAACTCAATTGCACATAACATACAACAACTAGAATTCATTACCATCAAGTTGAAACTGATTCATGGCAAACCCTCCACTGATGATCAGAGGCTGTACACTTCACGGGAAGAGATTGCCCATTTTCTACCACAGAGCAACTAATGGATTTGAGTGATCTGCCCTTAACCTGGTGGCATGACTCCTTACCACCAGGGACCTAGACATGCAAAACAGTCCCTTGACTCTTAAACCGCATCCACATGCTAGAAGATGCTCATCTCTCTCCTCACCCCGGACATGGACAGGGCTGTCCAGGGTTGCAAGGCTCTTTTCTTCCTATACAAAAATTCATCCTGCATTTCCCCACCAGAAAAAAGAACAGACTGACATGTACTACCACTAGAATAAAACTTGGACTGATGGAGAAGCAAGATGTACACATGCATGCATACCCATCTCACATCCATCACACACATCTCACATCTAACATACATATCACATACCTCACATCCATCACACAAGCTTCACACATCTCACACCAATCACACACACATCACATATCCACCACACACATCACACATAAACATTACATATCATACACATCTCACATCGCATGCACACACCTTACACACAAATATAACACAACACACATCAGACACACATACACAAACATCACACAACACACATTTCTCACATTCATCTTACACATTGCAAAACACACATTACACACATCTACTCCACACAAATATCACACACACCACATATATTATACAGAAGCATCACACCACATACATCTCACATCCATCACATATCACACACATATGCACCACACAAATCTCACATCACAAAAATATCACACATCACATGCACCTCATATACACACATGACATTGCACACATCATACACACACATCACATAATACACATCTCACACACATTCCACACAGAGCACACTTCAGACATACACCACACAAACACCACACATCACATACCTCACACATGACACAAACATCACATATCACACACATCACATCATGGACACATGACACACACCCCACACACATCAAGTATCATCTATCACACACATAGCACATACACGTCATATATACATCACATCACATAAATATATTCCATTCACATCACATTTACATCACATCATATGCACATCACACATATCACATATATTACATGCATCACACACAACACACACTATATCTATCACATTATACACATTATATACATCACACATATTAAAAATATCTCACACATCATATACATCACACATATTAAATATATCTCACACATCACACAATCACACGTCACATACAGCATACATATCACATATATTATATGCATCACACACTACATACATCACATTACACACATCATATACATCACACATACACCACACACATTATATCTCACACATACATCACACAATCATACATATCACCCATCACGTACACCCCACTCACAGCACACACATTACATGTATCACATACTCATCACATACATCAAGCACATCTTAAAGATGTAGCTGATTGGACCCCAGAAAGATGGGATGAAGCAGATATTTGAATAAAATGAGCCATATGAGTTGTTTTTCAGGTTTTCTCATTTCTCAGTGCATCTGAAAGTTGTGTTAACACTAGATCGTGGTCTTGTAAGTTTGTGACAACATGCTGCAAAAGCCTGTGCAGTTGTGAGAATGGCCAAAATTTCTCAGGGGCCCCAAGATATGAGTATGGGCTGCTAAGAAAGCGGGACCCCAAGACTGGAAGTGAGCGGGGGCTGCTTGGGAGATGGCGGTGATGGTGCCAGAAGACACAGGTGTGTCACAGGCCTGTCATGTGTAGACACACAACATTTGCAAAGTGCACCAAAGCACAGCACCAACCCCCAGGCCTGCCCAAGGCTCTGAGCCCACTCAGCTCACGAAGGAGGCCCAGAAAGCCAGAGGTAGAAAGAGTAAATATACTGCCCAAGAGAGAGGCTGGGAAGGGGGGGCACTGGGGAGACGGGGTGAGCGTTAGTCACTGTGTCACCAGGGCTCCAGTTGTGAAGTCATGGTGGTGTTAGCTGCCCTCCAGTTAAGTACGACACAAGGTGATGCTGTGCCGTCCTCACAGTCTCAGCCACTCGAGCTCATGGCTGCTGTTACTGGGTCTTCCTCTCTTTTTTGACCCTCTAACCTTCACAAGCATGAGATCCCTCTCCAAGGAATGGCCCTTCCTGGCAACAGGCCCCAAGCACGTGAGACGGAGGGAGGAAACCGAATCTCATCCAGAGGTTTGCTGAGTTCACCAACTTGTCTCGTTTTAGTTCCCAGGAACAAAGCGTCGGCAGGTTGACCACCCGGAATTAATGTGCCTTTCTCTGTTTTCCAAACTCGCCTGGCTTGCCCTTCAAAATCAACTGAGGACTGTGCGAGGAGTCTTGGTAGTCCGGTGTGTGTTTCTGTAGACTGTTCTAAGCGAGCTTGATCCTAAAGCCCTTCATTTAAGTGGCTGCTGTTCATGAACAGTAACTGACAGCTTTTGGAAGTCTTTCTCCTGCAAACTCTGTTTCTGTTCAAGACCTGTTTATTTTTGTCTCTCAAACAGAAGATGAGGAGAAACTTCCAGAAAGAAAAAAAAATGTCTACGTGCACGCGCAAGCATCTACACGCGTGCACGCACATCCCGGCTTTTACCTAAGGAAGGTCGTTAGCAAGAGCGCGTGCGCAAAGCCGTGAAGGAAGAAAGAAATCAAAGCTTGTTTATACAGCCTCACCACAGACTTGTTTCTGAAAGTTTGTAAACGAGCCTTTCAGTTTAATTGAATAAGTAGATGCAGCTGACTAAATGAAGTGGCCAGCCTTTCGTCCACGTGTTTCCATTTTAATGTTACACTGGGGAGGAACAAGAGCTCAGAAACAAAAACAAAGGAGGCTCACAGGGAGACTCTGAGGATACCACGAATGAGAACAAGAGGCCTCGCTCCTGGTCCCACAAGCCAGCCACCCCTGTCCCGACAGGGAGAGGGACCAGGCCCTCAGAGCTGTCCTCATGGATCTGGGGGCAGAGAGGGCTTCCCTTTGTGCCCATACTACTAGTGACTGGGCCCCAAGCATCCCCAGAGGGCTGTCTGTGAAGGGTGAGATAGAGCTTTGAGTCTGTGGGGGCCACAGGTGGACCTTTGTGGTTAACCCCTGGCCTGTTCCTAAACACACACTGGTGTCCTGTCCAGGGGGTTAAGCCCTGTCTGGGAGTGCAGAGCCCATCAGGTAGAACCAATCAGCACCCCCATAAAGATAGTACAGAGCCCACCAGGTAGAACCCACCAGCACCCCCATAAAGATATCAACCTTGGAACTTCTACACCGTCACTTCGGCAGCCCCACTGCACCCAACAGCCATATGTTGGAATGGATGCCTCAGACTTCATTTTCATTTTTATTTTTTAGAATCTTTATAGAAGGAAAATGCTACAACTACCTCGCCCAATTTGGCTGAAAGGTTCCAATTCTGACCTGCCCGCAGCCGAGTGAATGCCACGCCCCACTCAGGACTTTTAGCTGAAACCCACTTGCTTGCAACAGGTAACAGGTGAAGCTGACCGGGCCCTGGCGACACCTGCCCCGAGCTGACCCACAGGCATTTGTAAATCGTGTGGGAGGAGATTGCCCATCTTTCTCACATGGAGCAGCTGATGCAGTAAAATCACCAGAGAGGCCCCTTGGCATTAGCAGCAAAACTCCCTATGGAGTGAGCCCCGCAAAGATTGGAAGTTCAAACTTACCCAGAGGACAGTCCTGGCCTCCTGTTCCTAAGGTGTCTCAGCCTTGCAACACCTGCAGACCTGGCATCCACTCGGGGTCTCTGCTGACCACTGCCTTTGGGGAGCCCCTTTCCTTTCATCCATCTGCATGTCCGCCCTGCTCCACCTTTGCGCATTCAGGGATGAAAGCGTGGAGTTTTTTCCTTCCATGTGCAAGATGCAGGTTGGATTCCTGGCCCACATGCCATCCAGTGAACCTCAGGCTAAGACGTTGCCCTGCAGCATGATGGTGGAGCGATTCAGTGTGTGCTGGGCTGCTGAGTGAAAGCTTGGTGGTTCGAATCCACCAGGTGCTCCGTGAAGAACAGTTGGCAGGCTTGGGGCCAGGTGGGGCCTTGACAACTCAGGATCCACTCCCGTATTCATGCCTTTGGTCTTTTAAATCTGAAGGGGGGATGGGGAATCACGAATGAAAGCCCCTGAGTGATAAGGACCTAAATAATTATCAATCAAACCAATCAGCAGATCAGCAATCTGTTATCTATCATCAAACAATCAAAGTTACCAGTAATCGAGCCAATCAGCAATCAATTCTCCATCATTAATCACAGGATGGCATAGAGCTGGGTAAGACACATCAGCTGACCTTCCAGACTTTAGCCTGCCTGGGGGGCTGGGGGCTCACGTCACAACCTCCTCTCACCTGCCCCACCACCACTCCTTGAACACAATCGCACTTTTCATCAGAGGCTCAAGACTTAATTTTTTTAAACTTTATTGTAATTTGAGTGAAAAGCCAGCAAACTGACTTTGCATCCAGCACTTGATACACATTCATTTCATTACATTGTTAGAAGCTGGGCATAGTAACAATGATTTGTATTTCCAGTCTGGCCTCTTCCTCACCTCACCTACCTTCTGAGCTGCTTCCCTGGACAAATGCTGAGCCTTCAGGCTTGGGCAATGGATTGTTCTAAGGAATTCTGCCCCTCACCTCACTGATACTGTTCACATCCTAGGTCTATTGATTGTTTTAGGAAATTCTACAACCCCACCCCAACTGATATTGCTTGCCTCATAAGCCTGTTCTGAGGAATACTGCCCGCACTGTGGCGTCAAGGATGTTACTACCTGGCTCTTGGCTGAAAGCCGAGAATATGAGAAGAGTCTCCACTTAAGCTTTGACTACACAAAGGCATCTGACTGTGTGATCACAAAAAATTATGGCTAACCTGGAGAAGAGTGGGAATCCCAGAGCACCTGATTGTGTTCATGTGCAACGTATACCTAGACCAGGAGGCTAGAGTCCAAACAAAGCAAGGCAGCACTGCCTAGTTTAAAATAAAGTAAGATATACATCAAGGTTTGCATCCTTTCTCCATACCTAGTCAATCTGTATGCTGAGTGAATCATTAAAAACCCGGACGTTATGAAGAAGAATGTGGTATCAGGATCAGAAGGAGACGCATCAACAACCCGAGTTATGCAAATGACACAAGCTTGATTGCTCAAAGCGGAGACTTGAAATATTTGCTGCAGAAGATAAAAGACTAGAGCTTTTATGGATTGCATCTCAACATAAAAAAAAAACAAAAATCTTTGCCACTGAACTGATAACCAACATCATGTTCTAGAAAACAATGTATTTGAATTTTGTAAATGGTGTGATAAAAACAATCTCAAAAAAAAAAAAAAGAAAGTGTTGACAACTTCAATCTTTGTATCTTACTTGGATGTTCAATCAACGCTCTTGGTACCAGCAGTCAGGAGATCAGATGTATTGTACTGGGAAAGTCTGCAATCAGGGATGTTTCCAAATTACTGAGGAGCAATGATGTCAGTGTGAGGACTAAGGTGTGTCTCTTCAGGCCATGGTCTTTTCAGTCACTTCCTATGCATCTGAGAGCTGGGTTAATGATGCCAGAAGGAGAATTGATGTCTTTTTAAAGAAGAGTACTGAATATCCCAAGGACTGCCAAAAGAAGAAATATAGGTTTTAGAGAAGGTGCAGCCAGATTGCTCCTTGGAGGCAAAGATGATGACACTTCATCTTACCCACTGGGCAAGTGCTAAGAGAGGTCACTCCTTGAAGAGAGATGTCTTGCTTGGAAAAGTGGAGGGGTGGCGAAGGAGAGGAAGATCTTAACCGTGTCAATTGCCACAGTGTCTGTAGCCAAGGGCTTGAGTGGTCAGGCATTGAGGATGGCACACAGTAGGACACGGTTCAGGTCTGCTGTTCATGGGCCTTTAGGAGTCACACTCAACTTGGTGACACCTAACACTAATGACAATAGCACTACTCACCTCAGTAAGCCTGTTCTTGATCTAAAGAGAAAGAAACAGTGGCAACTGAAACATTTCAGTCAATACCATATGAAAAAAAGCCAATGGTAATGAAAGATAAAGTTGAAGCTGCGCTGAAGGCATTGGCAAAAACAAGGCCCCAGGAATCAATGGAATATCAACTGACATGTTTCAATTAACAGACACAGCCCTGGACTTGCCACCAGGCTATGTCAGGAAATCTGGAGGACAGCTGCCTGGCCGACTGACTAGAAGAGGTCCACATTTGTCCCCATTCCAAAGAAAGGTGATCCAACAGATTGTGGAAATTATCAAGCAATTTCTTTAATATCTGGATGATGATTAAGCATGTCAAAAGAAGAATCAATGCCTTCAAGCTATGGTGCTGGAGAAGAGTATTGAACCACTAAGACCTCCAACAGCACAAATGGGTCTGTCATGGAGAGGGTGAAGCCAAGTTTGCCCTTGGAAGCTAAGAGTTTAAAGCTCTGTCTCACACCTTTGGGCACGTGGCCAGGAGATTTCAGTCCTTGTGAAAGGACAGTGCAGCAGAGGAAGACCCCCAGACGGGATGGATTGATACAGTAACGGGGGCAGTGGGGGTAGGTGTGTCAGGGCAGGCTTCAGAGCTGCTGTTCACAGAGTTGCTTTGAGTCACAGACAACTCTGGCACAACAACAACAACAATAATAAAGCGAAATATTACTGAGGATAATTAAAAAAAAAATGGCCGGAACAGTATATTGACAAGAACTACCAGAAGTTTAAGGTGAATTTAGAAGAAGCTGTAGAGATATCATTGCTGTTGTCAGATGGATCCTGGTTGAAAGCAAAGAATGCCGAAAATATGTCTATTTGTGCTTTATTGAATATGCAAAGACATCTGACTGTGTGGGTCAGGACAAGTTATGGCTGACATTGAGAAGAATGGGAATCCGAGAGAACTTCATTGTGCTAATATGAAGTCTGTACCCAGAACAGGAGGCTGGTGTCCAAACAAAACAAGGAAACACTGCATGAAGAGTGTATCAGCATCCTTTCTCCATACCTAGTCAATCTGTAAGTTGAGCAAATTCTTTGTGAAGCTGGACTCGATGAAGAAGAATGTGGCATCAGAATCGGAGGAAGACTCATCAACAACCTCTTCACTCAGTAATCCAGAAGCAAAACCATCCCCAGGGTTCTGTCTTTTTGCCACAGTCTCTCCAGAGTCTCTCCACAGTGTGGCAAATGCTGTTTATATTGGTCTTGCAGCTGTAGATGGTCATTTGCAATACATGTGTCTGCAGTTAAAGTAGCTGGATACGATTTATCCAGCAGGGGTTAATGCAATAAATAGAAAAGCCAATTTTAAAAATAATTCACTGACACCACAGGTGGGTTGTATCTTGAATGCAAAGAAGGCCTGACAGCAATGTAGGGGACACCTACTCACCTATGAGACCATGGACAGAAATTATCTAGATTAGTAAGTGTGCTATGGTACCCACAGGTGGCCATTGAGATTACTGTCTAATTACAATCAAGACCAAGCTGAAAATCTTGTTTGTGGGGCTTAATAATGCCCTCTAGCTGTAAATGTTAAAAGATTTTTTTAGAAGGCATCCCAATGGGGTAGATGAACCAACAGACTTAACTGAACTCTTGAGCCAACTGTTCAATAAAAAGGTTGAAGGAGTTTGAAAGCTGCCCCCTTTGCCCTCTCTCTCTCTCTGGCAGAAGGAAGCCTCACGTCTCCAGTTAGGTGTCCCTGTGTAGAGACTGGGGTAGGACTCTGAGTTCTAGAGAATGAACCTCTAACTAGAACTGGATTTTAGAACTTGTATGAGGGAACTTTGGTGGCCTAGACGTAAAAACTTGCACTGCAATCCTGAAGACACACAGTTTGAGGCCAACAACTGCTCAGCGGAAGAATATCAATGTCGGGCAATTTCCTTTTGTGTGGTTAACTGCCTCTGGAAGCCTGCTAAAGAGTCAGCTGTGGGTCGATTCCGACTTGTCCGCTTACAACAACATAAGTGGAATAATCGAAGTCTGTGTTTAAATAGGTGGCTCCAGAGAAGAGGCCAGGATCAGAAGGACTCTTTATGGATTGCTGAGAGAGGAGAAGAAGCGGGTCCCACAAAGGTGGTTCCTCTCTCCAAGTTCTGAGGACCTACCTGCACAGCCGCTGCTGCCTCCTGTACCAAGGCTGAAAGGAGAGAAGGAGGGAGGGGGTAGGTTCCCCTCCGTCACACGGTGGAGGGAGGAGGCTCAGGCCCCAGCTCTGTTGTTTCTGAACTGCAGTGAGGAGAGGCCCTACCTTTCCCATCTGGGCCACCGGATGACAGATCCAAACTCCCTCTGAAGCCCAGAGCAACACTAGGTGAGTAGAAAGCAAAGGCAAGTGCACACACTAGTTGAATATAGAGGCAAGACGCTTCATTGAAAAGGTTCACGTTGTTGAGTGTGGGCTGAAGCTCATTGTCGCGTCAGAGCACAGAGGAGAAGAAGGCCTTGATCCGCTCCATGGCCGGGCAGGGGCAGTCACAGCGGCCGCAAGGCCGTGGGGCCATTTCCCATTTACCCACCACATCATGTTTCAGCTCTCAACTCCCTCCTGGGGTGGGTCATGAAGCTGGGTTTAGAGGGTCGACAGTATTTCCTGGGCCACAGAGATATACTCGGGTAGGATCAGAAAGTCAGCAAGATAGAACCTCTGAGGTTTCGACAACCTTATAAAGATGGCCCATCTTTCTCCTGGAAGCAGCTGGTAGATGAAACCGTGTGCCTTTGAGTTGATGGTACAGCCCTTGCCACTAGGCCATGAGAGCTCCCTGTTGAAAGCTCTTAGTTCAAGTTTGTTAAGAGAACACCTGTGGGGTATGTTCCAGGACTTGGGATGCCTGTGTTAGCTAAATGCTGGCCTCCCCTGTCCCAACCATCTTAGGGGAAAGACTGATTCTGCAAATCGTGGGGAGAGGGATGGGAAGGAGAAAACAAAAAGGTCTGTGATTCAGAATGAACCCAGTAGTGATTCAGTTAATGCTCGAAACAGTTAAAGGTTTCCTTCATTTTCTCTGAGAAGGCCATCTTTGGTACAAAGTGAGAGAGCCCCATTACTATATCAACAGAAGGAAGGGTCACTAGGCAGAGTGGGAAGGCAAACCTCAACAGTTAATGGATTTCAGCCTCGTAAGTCTCCCTCGAAATTGTTGGTGGGATTGTAAAATGGTACAACCACTCTGGAAGGCAGTTTGGTGCTTCCTCAAAAAAGCTGAACATAGAAATTCCACATGACCCAGCTATTCCACTACTTGGAATATATCCTGAACTGAGGCACAAACTGAGATTTGTACACCAATGTTCATAGGAGCATTATTCACCATTGCAAGAACATGGAAACAGCCCAAATGTCCAACCACAAACGCATAGATTGAGAAATCATGGTACAGTCACACAATGGAGTACTATACAGCACACAGGAGAAATAACTTTATAAATTATTACCTAACTTGGGAGGGTCTGGAGAGCATTATGCTGCATGAACTCAGTCCCACAAGGATAAATATTGTATAAAACCATTACTGTTGAATAAGTATAAGGATCCAAGAGGGGTGGGAGAGGTTGGAAGCAGAGGGATGAGGATGTGCAGGGGGAGGTGGGAATTAATCGTGGGATTGTACAGTTTGATGAGCAGGGTTGAGGAAAATTGAAAGAATTTGTTCTTGAAAACAATGTATTTGAATTTTATAAACACATTAGTAGGGGGGAAAAAAACAGTAAAAAAAAATTGTCCATCTTCAGGGAGGGCACTGGCCGGGTCACCTGTCCCACAGTCTCTCCCACAGCAATGTCAGCAGGTCAGTGGCTGGGCCCTGCAGCACCATCTTGGCAAATCTGGGCCGTTGGAGACAATGCTTAACTGACAAGCTCATCAAAGTTTCAAAATGTTCTCAGGGAGAATTTACTTCCAGTAAATCCCACCAGGAGTCACCCTGTGATGGAGACATCTTTATTCATTGCCCAACTTCCAGAGATACAGGAAATAATTGAAAAGACCATGGCTTAAATCAGGTCCACCTTAGTCTTTAAACTGACATCCTTGCTCTTTAGCACTTTTAGAGAGGTCCTTGACAGAAGATTTTCTCAATGTAATATGTCTTTTGATTTCTTGAATGCTGCTACCATAAAGAATTATTTGGATTCAAGAAAAACAAAATCCTTAACAAATCCAATGTTTTCTCCAACTATCACAATATTCTATTGGTCCAGTGATGAGAATTTTTGTTTTCTTGATGTTGAGATATCATCCATACTGAAGGCTGTAGTCTTTGATCTTTTGCAGCAAGTGCTTCAAATTCTCTTCACTTTCAGGAAGTAAGGTTGTGTCATCTGCATTACGCAGCTTGTTAATGAGTTTTTCTCCAATCCTGATGCCACATTCTTCCTCATATTTTCAAGCTTCTTGAATGATTCCTCAGTGTACAGATTGAATAAGTATGGAGAAACAATACAGCCTTGACACACACCTTTCCCAATTTAAACCCTTGTTCTGTTCAGACAACAACTTTTTGTTCTATATATAGATTTAGTATAAAAACAATTGTAAAAGAAGTACAGACCAAGGAGGGTAACCTCCAGAAACCTCACAAAGGGGAACTGTCCCTGCCAGCAATAACCACCACAAAAAACTAACTCACACATCTCCCATGGTCCTGCACCCCTTTCTATTAATTCCAACACCAATCTTACTGTGCTCTAGTGGTTTCAAAATCCATTGTAATAGCTCACAGACCACATAGAATCATATTAGAGAAGTAAAAAGTCTATCATTCTTCTTGGCAGCAAGATATGATCACCTAGGACAGCTTCCAAAATGTGCTCGCAGGCCCCTCAGCCTCTGGCTCCATGACTTTAGGCCATTGCTACCAAAAGTAAAAACGGCTCCCCCACCCCCCGCCCCCCACAAGTCCTCCAACAAACTTGGGCAAAGGTTCTTAGCTCTGATTCCTCCATGGGGAGAAACCCCAAGGTCAGCTCCATCTCATACTGGGCCTCTGGCCCTCTGCTTTGGCCATTGCTGTAGCTGATGCAAGAATCTCTGATCCTGAAAAACGTGCAGTGTGTGCCTGCTTCTCTGCTGTGAAGAGACTCTCAGAATCTGCCACTGACTTTGCTCAGTTTAGTGGCAATACCAGCCAGTCCCTTAGTGGACGGGCTAACACCGTCTATTCACATATTCTTACCCATCCACACGGCAAAGTCAATGGCTAGAGAAGTCATTTTGATCAAGGCACCCTTAACAACACAACAATTCAGGGCTCTGGGATCCTCATCCTTCACAATGTTACCTATTATTTGTTACGGTTCACATAGTTAAATGCCTTTGCATTGCTAATAAAACACAAGTAAACATCTTTCTGCTATTTTCTGCTTTTAGCCAAGATCCTTTTGACACCAGCAATGATATTTTTATCCTTTTTTGTCAGGTTGGCCCAGGCTCATGGTGACTTTAAGGACAGTGGAACAAAATGCTTTCAGCCCTGTGTCACCTTCCTGACTACAGGCAGGTTTGAGCCCTTTACCAAATGCTCTGGATGGAATTCTCTCTCTGTAAAAGCAGTGTAACTGGCATGGGGACAGCAGTGCCTGACCTCCACGACTTTACAGGGGAATACTTCCCATCAACTACATCCACAGCACCAATTCCTATGAGGTCAGATGCACCCACACTCCATGACTTCTATCCCTTCTAGCACCCACACAGCTTCTCCAGCTTCGCTGCTGTGGTGTGCTGTCAACTGGAACCGACTCATAGCTGGCCCTCCAGCAAGTTTCCAGATACTGTGAAATGCATGGGGGAATATTGCCCACCTTTTCTCCATGGAGCCACTGGTGAATTCAAGGTGACAGAGGAGTAAATCTGTGGGTTAGTGCCACTCCTCATGATCTGTGCCACCAGGTGCCACACCTCTAGATGTCGCAGCTCTGCACGCTGTGCTTCCTACGTGAATGTTGATTTGATGTGCTGCCCAGTTGTAACTGAGTCATGGCTGACTCTCCAGCAGCTTTTCAGGGCTGTAAGTTGTACAGGAGGAGATTGCCCATCTTTCTACTACAGAGCAGCTGATGGATTTGAAATTCTTGCTGTTGGGTTGGCAGCATAATTCCTTAGCACTGGACCACCAGAGTTGTTGGAATGGCCACATGGAACTCACAGGCTGTTCTCTCAGTTACAGAATTTATTTAGAGAAGTAACAGATTACAGTTTAGGTCAGAAACACTCAGGATGAAATTCTTGGGCCAGTCTGTTTCTTCTCAGGCGTGCTCACAGGCTGCTGTCCTTCTGTCCTTCAGCCTCCTAGTTCAGGGCCAGTTACCAAACTCTTCCAATGATGCCAACCTCAGTGTCCCACATCTCCAACTGTCAGCCTGGGTGGAGGCTGTGAGGTGAAGGCTCTGTGGGGTGGAGGCTGTGGGGTGGAGGCTGTGGGGTGGAGGCTGTGGGGTGGAGGCTGAGACGTGAAGGCTCAGTGAGGTGAAGGTTGTGGATGGAGGCTCTGTGGGGTAAAGACTCTGTGGGGCCCCACTTCTATTCAGCTGCACTTCACACATGTCTCTGCCTCTATGACCTTTGCTGCTTCTGCTGTTGCTGTTTGTCTTAGTGTCATTCTATCTCATGCAAGAACCTCTGGCCCAAAGGACATGCTGTCCAGTTGCCTTTTTCCTCTTTGATGGCAGAGAGGTGACTGGTTTGTGCCTCTGAACCAACTCTACTAACCTTGCTGGGTGGCAAAGCTGACCTGTGCACTCATTAGCAGTCTATATACCTTATTTCCCACCCAAAGCTCTTTCTTGTTTCATTTACATTATTTTTTTTTTTGCTTTTTTCAGTTTATTGCATGAAAGTGTTACACTAGTCCATGTTAAAAGTGGACCCCAAATGGTTACATTATACAAGCTGTGAAGTTTTAAACTTGTGACAAGGGACAGAAGGGAAATTTTCTACTCATTGCAAGGAAATGCTCACTTAAGCTTCAGTGAGCCACGAGCACTTAAAACCCATGAGCCTTCAGCTGGTCGTCCTCAGCCAGTCCAGTCTCTACACGGAACTGGCACATGTTCTTGTGTTGGTCACCCTGTAGCTGAATTACTTCTCCATATTCTGGATGCTCAAGCACAGGACCATTGCAGGCAAACTTCTTCTTAAACGCCTTCACTAGTTTCTTTTTATCGTAATCATCAGTGATCCCTTGGACAGTTGTAAGGGTCTTCCTGCCGTTTCTCTGTTGAATTCTTATATAATCCTCAGTCCCAGCAGGAAGCAAGTCATCACCCTTACTTGCATCAGCAAAGGGGTCCAAAGAGTGGAGGTTCTTGGTAGCGGACATATGATATGATTTCTTTTCCTCAGTGGAAACGGCCTGCAGAAGGCGGTGGCGGGAGAAGGCGGGCAGGGGGGACGGAGCGTCTGGAAGCGAGGGGGCTCAAGGGGGAGGCAGCTGAGTCCTTGGCGGTGTGCCTCAGTGATTGGGGCCTTTATTTACATTATTAACAGGCTATCTTGCTCCTACATGGACGCACAAACACCCCATATTTGTATTGTCCTACCCAGTCACATGATGATAGTCAAAGTCAATGACAAGAACAACCACACTGAAGAATTCACTGGGCTGTCCTCAGAGTATGTGTCACCTAAAGAAAATAGTTCTCACAGCCTGACCGACCAACAGAACAATGGAGAGATCATCACAGATTCATTTATGTAGATCCACAGTCAACACTCACGGAGGGTAGAGTCAAAAAAGTAAACAGTGTATTGTGTTGTGAAACGAGCTGCTGGGAACCTCTTTAAACAGCAAGGCGCCAGTCTAAAGACTAAGGTGCATCTGACCCAAGGGATACTATTTTTAATTGCTTTATCGAAGCCTTTGAATTGTGGGGCTGGTGAAGAGAACCAAATATCCCAGGAGCTGGCAAAAGAGCAACAGGCCTGTCTGGGAGGAAGTACACCAAGGGGCCCATTGGAGGTAAGGCTACTCCATGTCATCTATTTGAGCATGTTGTCAGTGAAAGCCAGTCCCTGGAGAACAACATTGTGTGTGGAAAAGTGAAGGGTCAGCAAATTAAAAGTAAGCTCCTCAATGGTGTGGGCTGAGACACAGTCACTGATGTCTCTGTCCCAGCTGCACTCCAGACCTGGGATGGATGGATGGATGGATGGATGGAGGATGGATGGATGGAGGATGGATGGATGGATGGATGGA
>NW_006399754.1:38729242-38733978 GCF_000299155.1 Elephantulus edwardii
GATGGATGGAGGATGGATTGATGGATGGATGGTGCATGCCAACAATGGATGACACACAGTGATGGCAAGAATGGGGCAGGACTGGCTGAATCCTCTTCTGCTCGATAGAGTTCCTTGCAAGTCAGAGCCAAGGACATAACAACAATAAATTTTACAATCCCCTCTGAGAATGTGCTCTCAGTGTGATTTTAATGAAGCAGGATTGTGTAGGATAAATCTAGAGTCAGTGTCTTTTAAAATATAAAAGGAAACATTACACAACAGGGGGGACCCTGGAATACATCACGCTGAGTGAAATACCTCAGTCACAAAAGGACAAATACTGCACAGCACCACTGTTATAAAGCAGGTCTGACATGGGGGGTTGGGAGGAGAATAGGTTAACGGTGAATAGATAATTACCATTACATTGGAACAGATGAAAGAAGGACCTGTCTAAAACGAATATATGATTAGGCATTAACAGCCTAGAATAAGAGATAAATCATTGCGATGAGGACTGGGGGCAGGAGGCGGGAGGAGGGGTGGGATCTCAAAGGACAGCTCGAGAAGACAAAGCCAAGAGTTATAATGGAACGTGCAGAGACTGGAATAGGAGAATAAAAAGGGAGGAACTGGCCGAAAAACAAATTCAAGCCTCAAGTCACAAAATTAAAGGAGGCCATGGGCAAAATCTTGGGTGACCTAAGAAGCATCAAAAGATGATGGAGGGAATGAATACACTGGGTTGTTAAACCAAAAAAGAGTTGGCTAACACGGAAAAAAAAACCCTCAGCAAGTACAACATGAACAAGAGCCAATGATGATGAACGAAGACACTGAAGCTGCACTCGGGGCATGGAGTGGGGGAGAGGCCCCAGGAATCAACGGGAACCAGTCAACATGTTTCAACTACCAGATGCAGCTCTCAACGTGCTCACTTGTTTATGCCAGGAAAATTGGAGGAGAGCTTTCTGGTCAACTGATTATAAATGATCCATACTCATTCCCATTTCCAAGAAAGGTAATCCAACAGAATGTGGAAATGACCAAAGAACATTAATATCACATACAAGCAAAATAATGCTGAAAATCATTTAAAAACTGGCTAGACCTGTTCACTGACAGAGAACTGCCGGAAGTTCAAGTAGGACTTAGACAAGACCATGGCTCCAGGGATAGCACTGATGATGCTCGATGAATCCTGGCTGAAAGTAAAGAATCCCAGAAGAGTGTGTATTTGTGCTTTATTGACATGCAGAGGCATTCGACTGTGGGGACCATAAAAAATTATAACGAACAGTGAGAATTCATAGGTGAGAAGAATGGAGGTCCCAGAACACTTACCGCGCCCACGTGAAACCTAGACCTAGACCAAGAGGTTTCTGTGTAAACAGCAAAGGAACACTACGTAGTTTAAAATCAAGAAAGGTGTGCATCAGGGTTGTATCCTCTCTCCATACCTAATTAATTTGATGCTTAGCTAATTATTAAAAAAGCTAGACTCTGAAGAAGAATGTGGCATCAGTTTTGGAGGGAGATTTATCAATAACCTGAACTGTGCAGATGACATAACTTTGTTTGCTGGCAGTGAGGACGACTTGCTGCAAAGGATCAAAGAATACAGCCTTCAATATGAAATACATCTCAATGTCAATAAAACAAAAATTCTCACCACTAGACTGATAGGCAACATTATGATAGATGGAGAAGAGATTGAAATTGTCAATTATTTCATCCCAATTGAATCCACAACCAATATATTTGGTACCAGCAGTCAGAAGATCAAGAGACCCTTGTCTGAGATGTTATTGCCCAATGTTTTACCCAGCCAGTAGACTTTCTTTTTACCCTGTTAGAAATACTTTTTGACGCACAGAGGGATTTAATCTTTAAAAGGTCTCATTCATCAGTTTTCTTCTTTCCTGGTTATTTATGTTTGAATTGTAGCCTTTTGACTTCTCTAATAAAAGTAGGAATGGCATCTACTTCTGAAATAACTTGCCTCTGGAAACTCTATGAACTTAGAAAAATAATGAAAGTTTTGCAAATATTGAGGTCTTTTGATCATAGGATCACTATGAGTTATCTACAACTCGATGGCACTTAACAACAACAATAAATGCCATAATTATGAGTATGGTTGGGTACAGTTTCCTCATGAGCACAATCAAGTGCTCTGGGATTCTCATTCTTCTCAATGTCAGCCACAACTTGTCATGATCCACACAGTCATATGCCTTTGCATAGTCAAAAAAGCACTAATAGAAATTCTTCTGATATTCCTTACTTTCAGCCAGGATCCATCTGACATCAGCAATAATATCCCTGGTGTTGTGGCCTCTTCTAAATCCTGCTTGAACTTCTAGCAGTTCCCTGTCTATGTACTAGACATTTTTAAATGATTTTCAGCAGTACATTTTGTATGCTCTCAGAGCTATTGCAACACATTTTGGGCCCAGCAGAGCAGTAAGATTGGTACTGGAATCGGTAGAAAGAGGTGTGTGTGGTGGTATGGGGGACATGCATGACCTCATAGGGCCTGGTTTTACTTGGTGGATGATGATGATAGGGCCAGTTCCCCCTTCTGGAGTTGGTAAAGATTGGATATGCCTATCCCTGTGTGGCCCTTGCTCTTTTCAATATTCCATGAATTCCTGGGGGCCTTATTTTTTGATGGTGCCTTCAGTGCAACTCGAGACTTTTCCTTCATTACCCTTGGGTTTTGATGATGTGTTCCTTCCTGAAATAGTTCCATGTCCACCAATTCTTGTTGGTGCTGTGATTTTGTGTACTCCTTCCACATTATTTTTAAACTTCCTGGATCATTCAAGATTTTGCCAATAGCATCCTTCAGTACTGCAACTAGAGACTTGAATTTATTTTTCAGTTCTTTTGGCCCGATAAATACGGAAGAAGTTTTTCTCCTCTTTTTATTTTCCAACTCTAGCTCTTTGCACATTCTGTTATAATACTTTACTTTGTCTTCTTGAACTGCTTTTGGAACCCTTCTGTTTATTCATTTTACTTCACCATTTCTCCCTAGTTTGGGCATGCTGGAGAGGTGAAATTTCACCATTGCCACCTCTAATGAGCTCTCTGGTGGTACTTCTCAGATTATTTGTTCCTTGAACAATTAACAGTATATTCCCTATCCCCCCCAAACCACCCCCCCAACCAACACCTTATTTCAAATTCATCAATTTTCCTTTTTCTTCCTTATTCATTGTCCAAATTGTGCATGCATATTGCATGCATGTGTCACATGCAGAATAGATCATTTGAGAGGCTGGACTGTATGAGGAGGAATGTGGCATCAGGATTGGAGGAACACTCATCAACAACCTACAATATGCAAATGACACAGCCTTGCTTGCTGAAACTGAGGAGGACCTGAAGCTCTTGCTGCAGAAGGTCAAGGAATGTAGTCTTCAATATGGATTGAATCGCAACATCAAAAAGACAAAGATTCTCACCACTGGGCCAATTGGCAGCACCATGATGGGTGGAGAAGAGATCGAGGTTGTTAACAATTATAGCTTGCTTGGCTCCTCAATCAACACTCTTAGCACAAGCAGTCAGGAAATCAAAAGACAGATTGCACTGGGAAGGCCTGTGGTTAGGGACCTCTGCAGGGTGCTGAGAAGCACACACATCAAGTGGCTGGCTTGGGTCTGGTGCAGCTGCGCCAGCTCTTTGTTTCAGCTCTCTTTTATGTAGAGTCGGTAACTGGACTCAGTTTGACACTCTAAAGATAGTCCTGTTAAGTCTTTAAGGTCGTGGCTACTAACCAGAAGTTTTAGGACTCCGGCCCAAGAAGTAGCCTTGAGAAAGTGCTGGTGCTGGACTCCCGTGAAGACCGCTGCATTGAGGGGGACGAGCTGACTCCTTGCATGTGAAACACACCAGAACAGGGCACGGCCCAGGCCTGCCCCAGCCTTGGCATCGCGGCTGTGCTCGCAGCCATCGTTATGACCACTGGTCAACCCATCCTGGTGAGCATCTTCTACTCTCTCTTAGGCCCTGTGATCTGCTCTGGAACCTACGTGTCCACTCGCAGCCCATGATTCCCGCAGGTTCGGCAGGGTGGTCAGAACGCTAACTGTACAATGTCTTCCCTGCTGTATGTCCTCGTCCAGCCCCTGCCCTTCGCTGCATCACACTCACCATAGGTTGTAATTACGTGGCGCACACTGGCCCCCAAGACTCTGCCCGGGAGTCTTGTTCACCTGACTCACAGATGGCGCTCACTAAAGGTGTGCCGGAGCACTGAGTGCATGAGCCTGTCATCTGGTGAGCACACACCGGTAAATTAGCGAGGGTGTGAGGACACTGCTGCGGTCTGCTGTGTTGAGGTTGTGTGTTGACTTGGTTGTAGCTCTCTGGTGTGGTACATGTGGAATGAGGTCCTGTGGCGGTTGTTAATAATGTAGTTATCTACCACGGCGAGGTCCCACGACGGACCCTGATCCGGTGGGAGAAGCCTGGATGGGACGCAGCATCCTTCATCTGGGCGCTGGTCCCACAGGTAAAGACCTGCTCCTAGGAAGAGGACAGCCCAGGAACCCTGTGGGGGCTGCTCCGCAGTCAGGCGGGTGTTGTGGATTGACACCCCTGTGGCAGCCCTACCGTCACGTGGGTGCCATGGGGGGGTGCCCTGCCGTCACGTGGGTGCCGTGGGGGGGTGGCCCCGCCATCACGTGGGTGCCGTGGGGGTGGCCCGCTGTCACGTGGGTTCTGTGGGGGGTGGCCCCGCC
>NW_006399754.1:38734198-38750701 GCF_000299155.1 Elephantulus edwardii
CCCGCCGTCACGTGGGTGCCGTGGGAGGGGGTGGCCCCGCCGTCACGTGGGTGCCGTGGGGGTGCCCCGCCATCACGTGGGGTGCATCGTTTAAAGCACCTTCCACAGTGCCTCCCAACAACAGTGAGTCCTGACTATCACTCAGGCCTGGGAGACAGTGAGGCAACTCTGACTGGCAGCCCCCCTTACCAAGGACAGTTAGGGGCAGTTTTTCTAATTTACTTAATAGAATGTTGCTTCTTAGTTCAAAGTTGCAGAGCTCTTACATCAAAGGGTTGGTTTGCATACTCCTGCTGGTGAAAGGAGTTCACACATGGCTAAGAAAACCGATTGTTTTGACACCCTAACTCAGTAGAACACATTTCACTTGGGGGCGGGCAAGATAAATGGTGTCTTTGATCTCGGTACATGGGAGAGGGAGACACAGAGGCGTTGGACAGGTTCTCCCCCCTTGAGGCTGGGGGTTTGAAAAGAATTCACACTCAGGTAATTTGCATGGATACAGAGAAGTTGAAAGGGCTCTAAGCTGAAGACCAAGGGCAGATCAGATGGTCTAACCAGTTCTACAGGCCAGAAAAACTGGTTGTCAGGAGCTAAACTACAGCTTTGGATTAAAATATTTGTCAGGACTATGTGCTATAAAAACAATCCTGATTATGTTGATGTCCCCTTGCACAGGGAGCTGATTGCGAGCACTGAGCCCTTTAACCATGTCCCTCCTTTTCTCAGCTGCTGCTCCCTCATAAACAGGGTCAACTCTAACCTTTCCAACTGCTGTGGTCAGTTTAATCCACCTGCCAAAATCCACAGATCTACTACAGGCAGGCTGACCCAGGGACCCCTAGGCAGGCTGTCAGGACCCCCAGGGCAGGCAGACAGGGAACCCCAGGGCAGGCTGACACAGGAAACTCCAGGAAGGCTGACAGGGACCCCCAGGGCAGGCTGAGAGAGACCCTCAGGGCAGACAGACAGGAACCTCCAGGACAGACAGACAGGGACCCCCCAGGGCAGGCTCACAGAGATCTCCAGGGCAGGCTGAAGCAGGAACCCCCAGGGCAGGCTCACTGGGACCCCCAGGGCAGGCTCACTGGGACCCCCAGGGCAGGCACACAGGGACCTCCAGGGCAGGCTGAAGTAGGAACCCCCAGGGCAGGCAGACAGAGACCCTCAGGTCAGGCTCACAGGGACCCCCAGGGCAGGCTGATGCAGGAACCTCCAGGGCACAGCAACACTGCCCAGAGTCCCTGGCATTATAATCTCTGTAGGAAATCACAGGCCTTATCTTTCTCCTGCTGGCCGGTGGATGTGAACTGTGTCTCTGGGTAACAATGAAGCATTTTAACCACTGCATCACCACGGTTCCTTTGATCCATAAAGACCGTTTTTTGGAAGAGCACCAAACTCAAAGCATGTGTGTGTATAATGTGCTGCTGTTGTTATGTGTCCTTGAGTCACCTACTACCTATAACACCTCTAGCACAACAGCTGCAAACCCTGCCCTGTCCTGAGCCAGTCTCACTGACTCTGACACCGTAACCCCCTAGACCACCAGAGCTACACACACTCACACACACAGAGCTCCAAACAGCACTGTGCAGATGCCTGTCTGTGCTCTGACTCCATGGACCCCGAGGGAAAAGGTGGGCAGTCTCCCCTGGGATTACAGGCTGAGAAGCCTGCTGGAGGGTCAGCCATGAGTTAGGATCAGTTGGCGTTGGGATATATACAGGTGACACTCTTGGGGTAGAAGTGGAGCAGCACAGCCTCCACTCCACTCCCGTCTGTAGACATGGGATTAGTGGAGGCTGTGTCCTTTATGAGGTACAGACCCCAGGTGCCATCTTCTGGCCCTCAGTCCCCCCACCCCAGCACGTTCGAAAGAAGCTCTTGACCTTGTGATGGTTTGAGACCGCTTGTAAAAAAGCAGTTTCCTAAAGTGGCAATGGTGCTCTTTTTCCCTAAATGACTAGAAAGGTGTCTTGGGGAAAACTTCCATTCAGTGTGTGAGGAGCTCAGCAAACAGCAGACATTCTTAGTGAATTATGTGAACTGTCCTGCATACCATCCATCCACAGTGGTGACCCCTGGGTCCGCTGACCTCGCTGTCTCTGAGTTCACCTGCCTGGGAGACACGAACCTAGAACTTAGACCATGGCTGTGGCTCCAGAGGTCAGCTCAGGATCAGAGGCTTCAGGACTGTTGTTCGCTGGGTCTCTAGAAGTCTTAGTTGACCTAATGGTGCGTGACAACAAACAAGTTTCAATTATGCAACCAATCTGGGTTTTTCTGCTTCCTCGTGACCCATGGACTAGGCTTCTCAAATTTATTCCAAGGTGTAGCAACTTCATGGGACAGAAAACTGCTCTCTGTATGCTTTCCAAAGCTGCCAATCTCATGTGTTTCCATCTCAGCTCTGCAGAGGCCCCACAGGAGATGGTCTCATTCTGCTGATAAGAAGGTCAGCAGTTGTAGCCCACCGCTGCCCATGGAGCAAGATGAGGCAGACTTCTCCAGAGCAGGCTTTCGTCCCAGAAACAACGGCATGTCATCGTGTGAGACAGAACTGGCTCAGAGGCATCAGCATTCCCTGTTCTTTTTCATTCTCCTTCTTGTTTCCCCCCAGGGAATCTTGCAAGGGCCCCTCTTTGCACCTCCACGTGGAGAGTGTATTTGTTCCTTCTCTCCCAGCTCCCCGGGGGGCATCTCCTCACCCATCCCTGGAGTCCCTCACTTTGCGGAACATTCTTTTTAGGCATCAGTTTGGTGAGTGGGTGGGGTACCACAGAACACAACAGTCAGGAGGCTGAGGTTTCAGCAAGCCCAGGACCAAGCCTCCGCTGGGCCTGGGGTTTCAGGAGGCTGACCAGGAGGGCTGACCTGGATGCAGCACAGGTATGTGGAGGAAGGGCTGGTGATGAGTCACCTTGCAACGCAAGCTTCCACACTGTCTCGGCTGCACTTGCCCCGACTCCATGGCCCCTGGCTGGGGCCGTGGAGTGGTCCCAGCAGCTCCTTGTTGGCCCTTTAACTCATGTAGCCCCTGGTGATTGAGCAGAACCAGCCCTGGTGCCTCGGTGATCATCTTCACAGGAGCACATTGCCAGGTGTTTCTTCCCTGGAACTGCTGCTGGATTTGAACCACCAATTTACAGTAATCAGCTGAGTGCTACTCACTGCATCTCCCGTGCTCCTCTATTAGGGTCAATCCTTAGGGTCAATCCGTGGTCTCAGGCCCTCGGGCACTGAGTTGACCTCCACTGGTTTATATGCCCTCCCTTGAGGGCGGAGAAGAGCTGCCTCTGAAGAGTTTCACTGCTGTCATCTGATGGAGGGCACTCTGGTGGCCGAGCGGTAAGGAGTGGTGTTGCCATCCCAGAAGTGTGCAGTTCAAGTCCACTAGCTGTCCTAAGGAGGAAGATGTGCAATTTACTGCCCCTGAAAACCCTCTGGAGGGTCAGCTAGGGGTCTGTTCCAACTTGAGGGGACATAAGAGTCTCCACACGGGGGAACTCTGAGAGTGTAGTCCAAAGCAAGGAGTGCGAACCCAAAGCATGGACATCTCCAGTGGTTCAAATCCACTCGCAGTTCCTTGAGAGAGAGATGGTCTGTCCACGCCCAACAGAGGGCACTAAGAGTTGGCGCCAAATCCATGGCTGTGAGTGGAGCTAGATCTTTAACGGAGCAAAGCAGCTGGCCTCTCCCCATGGAGCAGCTGATGACTAGCCTTCCAGTCGGCAGGCAAGCACCAAATAGGTGCTGGGCCTCCAGGGTTCCTGAGAAACTCAAGACACTAGACAGATTATCGTTAATAGGGTGCATGATCCTGGCTGTACATATTATAGGAATTCAGAAAGAATAAAAGACATTTGCCACCAGGACAAGCAGGGAAATCTTAATAGATGAGCTAGATCCTGAAGGAAATAACTGCCTGAACGTGGCCATAGTTACTATGGAGCTCTGGTGGCTGCGTGGGTACAGGGGCTGCACTGTCAATCAAAGGTAGGCAGTTTGAATCCACCAGCTTCTCTGAGAGAAATATGATAAATCTCCCCATGTGACTTACAGATTCTGGAAACCCATTGGAGGGTCAGCTCTGAGCTGACTAGATTCTGAGAGCAATGAGCTGAGCTGAGACCTTGTGCGGGAGAAGGAAATAAAAGGCATGCAGATGAGCAGAGAGGTGGTCAAAAGGTCATTTTATGCAAAAAAAACATGATCATGTACAGAAAACTCCACAGACTCAACCAAAAACCTGTTAGAGCTTGTAGGCCAATTTAATAGAGTAGGATACAAGATCAATATCCAAAAGTCAGTGGGATTCCTCTACAGTAACAAAGAATATACAGAAAAAGAAAATAAAGCAATGCTATTTATAATAGCCAACCACTAATTGAGATACTTAGGAATAAATCTAACTAGAGACAGAAAATAGTTTTACAAGGATAACTACAAGACATTTCTGGAAGAAACAATAAAAGACCTAAATAAATGGGGAAATGTCCCCTGTTTATGGATAGGAAGACTCAATATTGTGAAAATGACAATGCATGTTCAATGCAATCCTAACACAGATAACAAATTCATTTTTCAAAGAGATAGAAAAGACAATTGTCAACTTTATTTGAAGAGGAAAGAGACCCTGAATAAGCAAAGCACTTTTAAAAAACAAGAATAAAGTAAGAAGCATAGCACTCCCTGACCTTAAAACCTACTACACTGCGTTAGTAACCAAAACAGTAGGGGACTGGTACAATGACAGGCACATAAGATCAGTGGAACAGAATAGAAAACCAGACATTAACTCATCAATCGTCAACTGATATTCAACAATGAAACAAAACCTGTCAAAGGGGAGATGACAACCTCTTCAACAAATGGTGCTGGCAAAACTGGACTGCTACCTGCCAAAAGCTGAAACAAGATCCACATCTCATGTCATATACAAAAAAAAAATCAACTTAAGGTGGATCAGAGACCTCAGAATAAAGCCTAAATATCATAAGAGACAAAGTAGGACCAAGCTTAGAAGGCCTAGCCTATGGTATAAAGAGGTTAACAAATACAGCCAGGAATACACAAGCAAGAAAGGAGAAAACTGATGAATGGGACCTTCTAAAAATTAAATCTCTGTGCACATCAAAATGTTTTTTTCAATAGGGTGAAAAGAAAACCTACTGACTGGAAAAAACATCTGGCAATAATACCATGTCAGATAAGGTCTTATAATGAAATTTTACAGAATCCTACAGGGCCTCCACAAGGAAAAGACTGATAACAGAATTACAAAATGGGCAAAAGACATGGAAAGACTTCACAGAAGAAAACATTCAGATGGCAAACAGACACAAGAACAAATACTCCAAACATTGGCAAGGAAAGATACGCAAATCAAAACGACATCTCACTCCAGCAGCAGTGTCAAAGTTTAATAGGACAGCAAGTAATAAATGTTGGAGAGGATGTGGCGAGATAGGAACTCTTATACACCGTTGGTGGGATTGTAAAATGGTACAACCACTTTGGAAGGCAGTTTGGTGTTTCCTCAAAGTGCTGAACATAGAAACTCCATATGATCCAGGTATTCCACTGCTTGGACTATACCCCAAGGAAATTCGATCTGAAACACAAATGGAAATTTGTACATCAATGTTCACAGCAGCGTCATTCACCATTGCAAGAACATGGAAACAGCCCAGATGTCCAACCACAAACAAATGGATTGAGAAATTATAGTACACGCATTTGATGGAATATGATGCAGCAGTCACAAACAATGATTTCTAAAATTACTGCATAACTTGGGAGAGACTGGAGAGCATTATGCTGAGTGAAGTAACTCAAGTCTCATAAGGACAAATACTCCATAAGACCATTAATGTAAAATTTGAAGGACAACTGGTAAAACGTGTAGGGATCCAAGTGGGAAAGGGATGGAAGCAGAGGGGTGAGGGTGAGCAGGGAGAAATCGTAGGGTTTCATAATTTGATTGATGGAAGGAAGGGGAGTAAAGGAACAGGGAAGGATGGGGCGGGGACCCAAAAAGACGGAGTAATGGTGGGCATGGTTCCATGGGGATTAAGTTATAAAACACAGTGTGTGAGAATGATTGTACGGAGTACAATGGGGATGAAGGACAGTGTGAAACACCATGTATATGAATTTTTTATGCAAACTAGTATTTTTTTAAAAAAGCAAGCTCTTGTGTTGTGGTCGTAGGGAGCAGTGCACCGGCACAAAGGCTGCACGGCTCTGAGAGTTCCAGCCTACCAATTTCTCCAAGGGAGAAAGACAGGTGATCTCCTGCGTGCAAGTCACAGCCTTGGGAGCCTGTGGAGGGTCGGCTAGGAGTCAGTTCTGACTTAAGGGTAATAAAGGCGAGTTGGCATTTAGGAACCCTTGAGTCGATCCAGCCATCGTGATCCCAGGGAACTGTGCAGATCTGCCCTGGAGAACTTTCTAGGCTGTGGTCTCTACATGAGTAGATCTCAGCACTTTGTCCTCCGAGTTGTAGAGGGGACTTGAACTGATGAGCTTCAGGTAAGTAGTCAGTCCCTGCTAGCTTGGGTAATTATAATGCGTCACTCTCAGGAGCTGGAATGTTCTTCTCTTGTTTCTGAGGGTTCATGCTGGTGTGTGGTGGTGGTGGCTGGGTGCTCTGAAGCCCGTTCACATGCACCGTGCCCCGTGTGGCAGAGCTGAGCTGTGCGCAGGGCCCTCCTGTCATTAACAGGAGCAGTCACTGGGTCTCTTCCCGGTGGGGTGGCCAGCTGGATTTGAACTGACACCCTTTCAAGTTAATAGAATGCTTAGCCACTGCATCATATGACCTGCCCCTAGGGTAACTGGTAAGTTGGGGTGGAGAGGTGAGGGAGAGGGGCCCTTGGGCTCAGTAGGCAAAGGCAGATGAGTGGGCACGAAAGGCAGTTAGCTGGGGGCTGGCCAGAGAGGGTGGCCATGCCCTGGGGAGTGGTCAGTGTGCAAGTGCCCCCTGCTGGTCAGCCCCACACCGCATGTACTCTGCTGATGAGTGTCATTGCTGGTTGTGACCGGCGCTGGCGGGAGCCTCTCTTAGGAGGCAGACTCAGTCTCAGGAGAGATTAAGCACGTGACAGGAGGTGTTGTCCTGGTGTGGCCAAGCCGCGCCTGGCCAGGCCATCAGCTTTGTGGTTAGATGCCTCGATAGAATCGTCTACAATGATCACGCTAACCAGGTGGGTGCCAGCCACACCTCCCAACATGGCCAGCGAGTGAGTCCACTGAGAGGAGTGGCCAGGTTCAGGTTCACAACCAATCCAGCAACCCAGAGAGGTGAGGTGGTCACTTCAAAGAGATCACAAGTGTGGAGGCCGATGCCAGTACTCCATTCACAGTGTGAGGAGACAGGCCCCACTCGAGGCCATGGCTTCTTGTTAGGGGCCAAGAGGAATGAGTGACGCCAGCATGGGGAGGGGCACATGTGACCCCCGCTGGAGATGCCTCTGAAACAGGCCAGAAGCCCTCAAAGCCAAGGGGAGGGGGCCAGTGTCCCGTGTTCTGAGCTGTCCTGGCATGGGGGGCCTTTACTGCACAGCTGGAGACATGGCGTCCAGACAGCAGCTGCACAGGAACATGGGGACCCCCCCCGCCCTGAAACTGGACCCTGGTGCAGAGGTGGACACACAGGAAGGGGAGGCTCCGAGGCTGAAGCATAGACAAGCATGTTCCTGAGAAACGGAGGTGAGGTTTCCTCTCCCGTCTGTGGGCGTGTAGACAGTGTTCTATGACAACTCATGAAGGGTGGTATAAACGGGGGCTCAGAACCCAGCAATCAACAGGTTAGCCCATGTCAGGCCTCCAAACCCACACTTTTCTAAGTCATCCTATATTTGCAGATAACACACACGTTTCTTCTCTTACCCTGCTTCGAGACATTGCTACAATCACGCCATACCAATTTCTACACGTTGCTGTGTGTGGTAAACTTACAGAAATGCGTCTTGAGGGTGGGTGGACAAGCTTGGCGATCACTTCCCAGTAATAATGATGTGTGTGTTTGTAAGGATACGTGGCAGCGATTGAAAGCTCCCTCCGTGTATCCGTGTGGCTCAGTGAAGGAGCCTTACTTATGGGGCTGGTAGACGCACTATCCTCTGACTGTGCAGAGGCTTTGTGAGGCCCAGTCCTCCCTCTGTGGACACTCGGGGCATCGGCAGCTCTGAGTCCAAAGGACAGAACGTGTAAATGCAAATGAAACCAACCCCCGCCCCCATCTGCAGGCTCTCCGATGGCCAGGGCGTTGAAGTCCACCCACAATTTCCAGTTCTGTAGACATAGGAAGCGAAGGAAGAGCATGGTGTGGAGGCCTGCCTTGGAGCTGGGAAGGCATCATTTCCCCCCTTGTTTGTTTTATTTTGTAACTTAGGTGGTGGTTGTTATGAGTATGGACATCAGGATACACAGGAGACCAGCAAATTCTACACACACAATTCAGTGACCCTGATGACAGAGGCAACCATGCAAACATTATCCCTGCCCTCTTCTGAGCTGTTCCTCTCTCACTAATGTAAACGTGTGCTTCGTATCAAGCTTTCAAGTTGCTGTTCTCAATTCTCTTCCTAGTAGACAGATTTTACGAGAGCACCGTGGCCAAGCCAGCACGCCTTCCTCGGTTTCAGGTCAGACCCTGCCTACTCACAGCTGACCTTCCATCGAGACTCCAAAGCTGTAACCCCGTGGGAGATTGTCCATCTTTCTCTCCTGGAACTGCAGATAGATTCAGACCATTGCTAGTTAAGCTAAGCTATTATTTGGCTTTAAAAGTACTTTGATTACAATTCAAAATTACCTCAGGGCAGTAGTTTGGGGATTTCATCCAGCTTCAATTACTCCACAAAGTCTAGATTCCATGTTTTTGTTATGTGCCTTCGAGTCACTTGTGACTCATAACGACCCTATGCACAATAGCTCTGAACTCTGCTCTGTCCTGAGCCAATCTGACTGTCTCTAATGCACCTACCCCCATCATCCCATTTATTGTGTTAACTCATCTCATCTGGGGTCTTCCTCTCCTGCACTGTCCCTCCAACTTCCCAAGCCTGACGTCCTTTTCTAAGAACTGGCCCTCCTTGCAACACGCCTAAAGTATGTGAGACAGAGCTTCAGAATCCTTACCTCTAAGGAGCAGCCTGGTTTCACCCTCTCCAGGACAAATCTGTTTGTTCTCTTGGAAGTCCATGATATGTTCAAGACTCTTCTCCAGCACCACAGCTCAAAGGCATTGATTCTTCTTCTATCATCCTTAGTCATTATCCGGCTCACTGATGCATAGTAAATAATTGTGAAGACCATGGCTTAGATCAGATGCACCTTGGTCTCTAGATTGACATCATTGCTCCTCAGTACTCTGGAGAGGTCCCTGACAGCAGACTTTTCCAGTACAATTCATCTTTTTATTTCCTGGCTGCTGGTACCAAGTGTGTTGATTGTGGACCTGAGCAAGCTGAAGCTGTTAACAAACTCAATCTCTTCTCCATCTATCGTTATGGTACCAGTTGATCCAGTGGTGAGAATCTTTGTTTTCTTGATGTTGAGCTTCAATCCATATTGAAGACTGCAGTCCTTACCCGTCAGCAGCAAATACTTCAGATGCTCCACAGTTTCAGCAAGCAAGGTTGTATTATCTGCATAATGCAGGTTGTTGAAGAGTCTTCCTCCAATCCTGATGTCACATTCTTCCTTATAAAGTCCAGCCTTCTGAATGATTTGTTCTGCATACAGATTGAAAAGATATGGAGCTAGGATGCATCCCTGAGGTACACCTTTTCTGATTTTGACCCATTCAGTGCTTCCTTGCTCTGTTCTGACAGCTGCCTCCTGATCTAAGTATAGGTTTCTCATAAGCACAATTCTGGGATTCCCATACTACTCAAGGTCAGCCACAGTTTGTTGTGATTTACACAGTCAGATGCCTTTGCACAGTCAGTGAAACACAGATAGACATTCCTCCTTCTCTCTGTTTCAGCTAAGATCCATCTAACATTGGCTATAATGTCCCTAAGTGTCACAGCCTCTTCTAAATGTTGGTTGCACGTCTGGCAGTTCTTTTTTGGTGTGCTATTCCAGGCATTTTTGGATAGTGTTCAGTAGGCTCTTGCTTGTGATATTAATGACATTGATAATTTCCACACACTGTGGGTCACCCTTTTTTTGGTGGGTCACCCTTTTTTTGGTGGGTCACCCTTTTTTTGGTGGGTCACCCTTTTTTTGGATGGGAATAAATATGGGCCTCTTCCAGTCAGTTGGTCAGGTGGTTGTCCTCTAGATTTCTTTTTCTTTTTTTGCTGACAATATGATAGTTTATTTAGAAAACTCTAAAAATTCATCAGAATAGTTTTTGACATAGTATATTGATTCAACAAAGTAGTAGAATGTAACATAAACATACAAAAATCAGATTATATTTAGTCATATTATTCTGCTGTTGCAATGAGAACATAGAAAAAGACATAATGAAAATAATACCAATTCAGTAGCTAATCACAAAATGAAATTCTTTTTTAAAATATTTTTATTATTTTCTTTTTTAATTTATTATTAATTTCAATGAAAATTTATAGACTTTGGATTTCCGTTCATTCATTGTTGCACTTTTCTCCCCTCCCAAACTTCCCCTCTAGTACACTACCTTCTTGGAAAAGTAAAAGAAAAATTCTTTCATTGTTTCACAATCCCTCCCGCCAGGTCCACTCCACTGTGCAGCCTTCATTCTGGACTCCTGTCATGACAAAAATACCTAATTACATATCCCTTTTAAACAGTTTTCTCCCTCATCTGTTTCAATGCAGTATACATTATTGAACCCATCTTTCTCAGTCTCCTCCCAACCCCGAGGTCAGTCCTGCTTTACAGCAGTGGCATCATGCAGTATTTTTCCTTTTGTGACTGAGATACTTCACTCAGCAAAATGTCCTCCAGGGTCACCCATTTTGAATAATATTGCATGAGTTCCTTGTTTTTCATGGCAGTGTAGTATTCCATTGTGTGACTATACCACAGCTTCTCTATCCATTCGTTTGTTGATGGGCACTTAGGTTGCTTCCAATTCCTTGCTATTGTGAACAAAGCCGCGATAAATAAACATGGATGCACATATAGCTGCTTGGATGTTAGTTATGGTCTCTTTGGGTGGAATTTCTGGGTCAAATGGTACCTCTATTTGCAGCTTTTTGAGAAAGCGCCATGCTGCTTTCCACAGGGGTTGCACCATTTTACACTCCCACCAACAGTGAATAAGGGTTCCAGTTTCTCTACAACCTCGCCAGCATTTGTTGCTTGCTGTTCTGTTGAATTTTGCTATTCTGACTGGGGTGAGATAATGTTTCATAGTTGTTTTGTGTCCTCTAGATTTCTTGGCACAATCTAGTGAGTGTGTCCAGGGTAGTGTCTATCTGTTGAAATACACCAGGTGGTATGCCCTCAATTCCTGGGGACTCCCCCCCCCAATTCCTTCAGAGCACCTTGAATTTCCTCCTTCATCATCACTGCTTCTTGATCATATGTTGTTTCATGAAATTCTTCTGTGTCAGTGAATATTTTCGTGTATAGTGACTCTGTGTACTCCTGCCAACTTTGAAATTCTGTTCTGCATTCCCTCCTTTTGAATAAGATTTTATGTAGAAATTTGAGCAAAGCATTCAGGCATAGCATTTTATCTTGTGTCTTGGCTAAATAAAACCTAGAAGACAAAGCTTTCTTACAGGCTTAGTATAAGGTCTTTGGGAAGCCATATTGGCCTTTCAAATATTTCTGGAGCAAAAATACAATTGAGGTTTCTATTGTAAGTGGCTCCACAACAAAGGCAAGTGCTGCGAAATAAGTGAGAGTGAATCTCAGTGACTGTTGGCCTCTGCTACCTGCAGCAAACTAGAAAAAGGGAGCCTGAAGACTTGGAGGAGGGGCCAGAGCCTAGGACTGAGCCTGCAGAACACCTCCCCCTCCACTGGGTCAGAGGGATTTGGTGGAGCTGATTGCTCTGCTCTAGATCTCAGCAGCCAGACCCTGATATGACGGGATAAAAACATGAAACAGCTCTTCACATCTAAAGAAACGGGACTTACTGGACCAGCTGTCCAGAGGACTCCTTGACTCCATTGTCATTGTTCTAAGACTGTCCTTAAATCTTGAACTGAAACAACTTTTTTTTTTGTCTGCTTATGTGCCATTGAATCAGAACTGACTGGCACAGGAGGAGATGACCCCTCCTTCTTCAGTGGGGCATCTGGTGGATTTGAACCACATGCCTTCAGGACTTCAGCATGAAACTACTTCTTGAGGTGACCTGGTAGCTAAACAATGATTAGTCCATAGAATATACACTGTTCCTTGTGAGTCCTGAGTACAAGCCTTGATGGCATAGTGGATTCTTGTTGGGGATCTAGGCAACAGCTTGGCAGTTCAAATCCATCAGCTGCTCAAGAGAGAAAGAGGAGTCTGTGCTTCTACGAGGCTTACCCCCAGGGAGCCCTGTGAAAGGCTGCTGTGGGCAGAGCCACTCTCTTTCAGTGCATTTGGAGTTTGATTTTGGATATGAGATCAAATGGTCAACAATTACTTTAAAACAAAGACAAGACTATAGGAGGACAGGGAAACTAGATTAAAGGAAATGGAACAACCAGAAAGAAAATAATGAGAATATTCACATAGTGAGAAGAATGTAGCAAATGAATGACTTGTGTAGAACTAGTGAATGAGAATCTAAACTGCTGTGTAAACCTTCACTTGAAGACAAGAGATGAGCGTGCAGCTCAGCAAACAGGAGGAACACAAAACTTCTGCATAATGAGGAACCTGTCAGTTGTGATTCCTCTAAAATGCTAAGTATTGTCAATTAGTTTGAAATTTTGCCTCAGGTTAACCAGAATGGAAATAATTTACATAGAGACACACAATAGATCTCTACATCAGTGAGTGAGCATATGTTCACAGAGAGGTGTAAGTGATTTCCTCCTGGTCACTTGGTGGTGGTGTCCCTGTGAGAGACAGATCTGAACCTTCCTCCATGCGGCACGTTCGCTGTGACGCCCAAACACGTCATTACAGTGGCTGTGTCAGACAGCTGGTGAGGCTCTTCGTCTTTCTCTGACCCGCCCCCCACACCTTCCCCAGCATGAGGTCTCTTTCCAAGGCCTTTTCCTCCTGAGAACTTGCCCTAAGTATGTGAGATTAAGTTTCAGGTCCTCACCTCAGAGACAGATGCATGTGCTCTTTCGTCTGTGCACAAAATACTCACTACTCTTCTCCAACGCAGCAACTCAAAGACATTGATTCTCCTGATGCCATTCCTATTCATTGTCCAACTTTCACACGAATAGCAAGTAATTGAAAAACCATAGCTTGGATCAGGTGCACCTTAGTCTTTGAACTGACATAGCACTTTGAAGAGGGCCTTGGCAGCATATTTCCCAATGCCACACATCTTTCGATTTCTTGAATGCTGTTATCATAGGTGTTGATTGTACACACACATAAAAGGAAATCATTGACATCTTAAATCTTTCCCCAGCCATCGTGATGTTGATATTGGCACAGTGGTGAGGCTTTTTGTTTTCTTGACATTGAGATGTTATCCATATTAAAAATTGTAGTCTTCAGTCTTCTCCAGCAAGTGCTTCAAGTCCTCTTCCCTTTCAGCAAAAAAAGTTGTGTTATCAACCTAACACAGGCTATTGATGACCCTTTCTCCAAACCTGATTCACGTTCTTCTTCACACAGTACGACTTCTTGAATTATTTGCTCGCCGCACAGAGTAAACAGCTATAGAGAAAGGATAGAGCCCTAAAGCACACCTTTCTTGATTTTAAACCATAGCGTTTGCTTGTGCTGGTTTCTCATAAGCATAAGTAAGTGTTCTGGGATTCTCTTCTCAGTGTTATCTATACTTTGTTATGATCCACCCAGTCAAATGCCTTTGCAAAATCAATACAACAAAAATAGACAGCATTCTGGTATTCCCTGCTTTAAGCCAAGATCCATCCCGCATTAGTAATTATATCCCCGGTGCCACACCCTCTCCTGAATCCAGGCTGAATTTTTGACAGTTTCCTGTCAATGTACTATTCCAGCTATTTTTAAAATAGTCTTCAGCAAGCTTTTACTTGTGTGTGATATTAGTAGTATTTTTATAGTTCCCCACATTCTATTGGATCATATTTTTGGGGAACAGGGAAAACATAAGTCTCTTCTGGTCAGTTGGCCAGGTAGCATTCCTCTCAATATCTTGACCACATCAGAATTGAGTTCCACAGTCACAAAGAAATCTAATTTTATGAGCTGAATCCATGGGAATTCTGGTGTCCTGGTAGATTATGCGTTGAGGCGTTAACCAAACATCAACAGTCGGATCCACCAGCTACTATGAGAAAGTATTATGAGCGGAACCCCCTCCTATAAAGACTCACAGCAACATCATAAAGTGCAACCTCACTGTGGTTCAGAATCAACTTTTCACAGTGCCTTTGGTCTCTGTCCAGTGCGGGGGTCTTTGATGACCAGGACTTCTGAGCTATTTTTTTACATTCATCTCACAAGCATTTTTCTCTTTATTTCCCCCTGAAGACTTTGAACTGTGATATTGTCAAAGAACATTGAATATGCCATCGATTATCAAAAGAACAAACAAATCTGTCTTGGAACAGTGCAACCAGAGTGCTCCTTGGAAGTGGGAATAGTGAGCTTTGTTTCAGACACTCTGTCCATTTTGTTGAGAGGGACCAGTTGGTGGAGACAGACATCATGTTTTGGTAAAGTGTGGGTCAGCATAAAAGCAGACGGCCCTCCATGCAATGGACTGACAGGAAGCCCCACAAAGCCATGACCTCTGTAGGGCTAGGTAAGGTTTTGTTCTGTTGTGCATTATACTCTAAGCATCAGAATCAACTAGAAGACACTCAGAACCAACAATTGCATTTTTATCCTTGGCTCCCCCCAACTCCACGCTCTGTCTCAGTGTTACTTGTGAGATGAGCCTGTCTTGTTAGCAGTGATGACAGAGGCTCATTATTTCTTGAGACTCTCTCACTTGTCATCAGGGCTGAATTGAGTGGACAAGGATGCTGTCCATGACCTGTGTTGGGAGGTAGGTTCTGTCAGAAGATGGTAGTTGTCTGTGGGAACAGGGAAGCAGGTAGAAGGATCCCTTCTTCTCCTGATGATGGGGACTTGATAGTCACAGTGTTAACAGTCATTCTGTTGTCCTGCAGCTTTATTGTTGGAACACGTGGGGATCTCTGTAATGTGGGAACACTTCCTCAGAGGCAAGAAGAACATTATGGACTCAATACTAACTCTCTGACATTGTGTGACCACGTTCTCAGGCTGAGCTCCAAATCCTCCCCATAATCTCAAAGGCCAAACCTTCTCAGATGCTGTCTGACAACCAAGTCCACATGGTGGCCAGAGGGTCCCATGGTTTCCAGAGGCTGTGGACTCCAGGAAGACACTGAGGAAATGAAATTCCAGCTGCGGGGTGGCCAAACCCAACCTTTAAAACAGAGATGAGAGTTTGGGAAGCCAAGCAGATGTTTTCTAAAGAAAACAATAGGCCTCGGCATCACATTGAAAAAGAATGTAACTTTCATCTCTGATTCCCCAGGGAATTCATTATGCAGAACATTTTTCAGCCAGAAATTGTCAAGTGGACAAAAGTAATATTTGTGTAAAAGTCATTTTATAAAATCACTACTGAAACAAAGAGGCACATTAATAATTTTCTATACATATAATCAACCCCCCTCTGCCCACTCGGTTCCAACTCACAGCAGCCTGATGTGACAGAATAAAACTGGTGGCCCCTGACGCTTTCCGTAGTCTTTATTGAGTACCCTGTGGTGCAGTGGTTAAAATGCTGCATTGCTAATTTCAGCATCAGTGGTTCAAACCCACCAGCAAAAGATTTACAGTTTCAGAAACCCTAGGAAGCAGGTCTACTCCATCTGATAGGGTCAATTCAATAGCAATAGACTGGTGGAGTTTGCTTTTGGTTTGATAAAAACTTATAAGGATGCACAATGGCATGCTAGTCAAGAACTCATCTACTAAATCAAGAGGTTTCTTGGTTTGGACTCACCCAGTAACTCCACAGGAGAGAGACAGGTGGTCTGCTCCTGTAAAGACCAACCCACAGATGTGGAGGCAGCTCAGACCCTTGATGACCCTTCACTGAGTTTCTGAGGCTGTAAATGTTTATGGGAGGAGATGTATCCTCTTTCTCTATGGAGCTGCTGGTCAATTCCAACAGTTGATCTTTCAGTTAAGAGTCTAAGACATTATACACTACACCACCACAGCTTCCATAAAGGTAACGGCCCTGGACACCATATGGGGCAATTCTACTCTGTCCTAGAGGGTCACTCTGGGTGGCATCCTCTCCGTGGATTGAGGCTCAATGTCAAGAAGACAAAGATTCTCACCACTGGATCAATTGGCAGCATCAGGATGGATGGCGAAGAGATTGAGATTGTACACAGC
>NW_006399754.1:38751236-38770059 GCF_000299155.1 Elephantulus edwardii
TTGGCACAGGACAGAGCGGAGTTTAGGGCTGTTGTACATAGGGTCGCTATGAGTCGCAGGCGACTCGACGGCACATAACAACAACAACAACAGACATTATCGTTAGGAGTCCCAGCGCAGAAGTATGGACGTTGACTACCACATCTTTCTACCTTGGAGTGGGTGATAGATTAGAACTTCTGATCTTTAGGTCAGTAGATAAGCCTCTTTAACCATTGCAGCACCAGGGATCTACCAAATAGAATAGAAATCCCACTAATTCTGGGCCATTCTTGTGGATACACTCCCCTAGGGTGTTAGCTGCTGTTCCTGCTGGTTGTGCTCTCGTTGACTCTATTGTACCCTATGGTTGACTATTGCACATTGTATTTTTGAAGGTCTGTTAATTCAGGAATGGATGACCAATCCTTCTTCCTAGTCTGTCTTAACTCTAAGGCTCAGATTTATAACAGTATCTGACAAGCATTTTACAGAAAGGAGCAGGTGAAAGACATTCCCCAATTTCAGAAGCAACCAATAGATTCCGTGTGTGTGCTACTGAATGTAAGGAGTTCTTTCCGTAGTCAATTGCCAATAAGACAAACGGACTGCAATATCCATAAGCACTTTATTACAGATCTGGGAGGACAGCAAGTTCTCCTCAAAAACTGCCTCCCCATATGGGAATGGTCATCAGGTTAGATGCTAACTTACTTAACAATACACTTTTGTTAGTAAAGTTACAGAATTTCTACGTTTCAAAAGAACAATTCATATATAAGTACTAGTCATTCAGGCTCTATGAGGAGAAGAAATGTGGCATCAGGACTGGAGGAAGACCCATCAACAATCTGCATTATGCAGATGACACAACCCTGCTTCCTGAAACTGAGGAAGACCTGATGTGCTTACTGCAGAAGGTCAAGGACTGCAGCCTTCGATATGGATTGAAGCTCAACATCAAGAAAACAAAGATTCTCACCACTGGGTCAATAGGCTGCATCATGATAGACAGTGAGGAGATTGAGATTATTAACACCTTCAATTTGCTTGGCTCCACAATCAACACTCTCAGTACCAGCAATCAGGAAATCAATAGACAAATTGCATTGGGAATGTCTGCTGTCAGGAACCTCTCCAGAGTACTAAAGAGCAATAATGTCAGTCTGGAGACTAAGGTGTGCCTGATTCAGACCTTAGTCTTCACAATTACTTGCTATGCATTAGAAAGCTGGACAATGACTAGTGATTATGGAAGGAGAATTGTTCCCCAAGAGCTGTAGTGCTGGAGAAGAATATTAAATATACCATGGACTGCTAGGAGAACAAACAGGTTCATCGTAGAGATGATGAAACCAGGCTGCTTCTTGGAGGCAAGGATTCTGAAGCTTCATCTGACCTACTTTGGATATGTTGCAGGAAAGGACCAGTCCTTAGAAGGAGACATCGTGCTTGGAAGGGTGGAGGGACAGCCCAAGAGAGGAAGACCCTTGATGAAATTGATTGACTCAGAGACTGGGATAATGGGGGTAGATGTGTCAGAGACAATGAAGCTGGCTCAAGATAGAACAAGGTTTAGAGCTGTTGTATGTAGGGTTGCTATGAGTCGTAAGCAACTCCATGGCACATAACAACAACAACTAGTTGACTGACATTCATGGGCACCCACGAACAACAGAACCAAGCGCTGACTGTGCTTTTTCATGAAGAGGTTAATGTTATGTCAGTGCTGAATGTATGTTTGAGGCCATTACTAGGCTATGGTTCAATCCAATTCAGGCAAAGCTTCCCTCACTTTTGCTGGTCTTCCACTTCTCCAAACATAATGTTCTCCACTGACTCATTTGCCCTGATAACATATCCAAAGCCAACAAGCCAGAGTTTATGATCCACAGGGTCCTCACTGACTGAATTTTGAATGGACTTTCCCAGGTGTCTCTTACCCTGTAAGTTTCATTGAAATCTGTCCATCATGGCTTACTCTGATACAATCTGATATACAGGTTACATAATTTCCAGAATCACAGTAACAAGCCACGATGACAACCTGACAGATGGCTGGGACGATAGAGTGTTTTTGTTGTTGTTACTCTTCAGTGCCATTGAGTCTGTTCTTTCCTAGTGACCCTGTGTCCAGCAGGACCAACTACTGCTCAGCCCTGAGCCATCTTCACGTCCTTGCTGTGTGTGGGCCTGTGTGACAGACACTTTGTTAATGTCAATGATTAAGAGTTTTCCTCTTTTTGGCTGATCCTGGAATTTATCAAGCATGATGTTCTTTTCCAAGGTCTGGTTCCTCCTGCGAACACAGCTGAAGAACGTGAAATGATATCTTACCATCCTCTAGCCTAGGGTGCATTCTGGTGATACTGTCTCCAAGACAGAATAGTTTGTTCTTTTGGCAACATTTATTTGGTACTTGATAAATGTGGGGCATGAAATAAAATATTTTACAAGCATTTTCCTGATTCTCATGACAACCCTATAAGGTATGAGTTTACTTTTTCTACTTGTCAGGTTGTTTTTGTTGTTGTTAGGTGCCGTCAAGTTGAATATAACTCTTACTGATGCCATAAACACCAGATCTGACCCCTGTCCTCTCCTGTGCCAATCTCACAATCTTGACAGAGTCAAGCCCCTTGCTGTCGTCACTGTGACAATCTACCTGGTCGAAGATCTTTCTCTCTTTTGCCATCCCTCCTCTTTTACAAGCATGATGTCCCTCTCCAAAGAATAGCCTCTCCTAGCAACATGTCTAAGGTATATTAGACAACACATCATCATCCTTGCCTTCAAGGAACACTCTGTGCCTAAACCTTCTCCAAGACATATGTGTTCACTCTTTTAGCAGTCCATGAGATGGTCAGTATTCTTCTCCAACACCACCTTTCAAAGGCATCAATTCTTCCTCTGTCTTCCATATTCATTGTTCAGCTAACAATAAGATAATTGAAATTCAGTGAGATAACTGACCTAAGACTATAAAGTAGCCAGGATCCAACCTATCAAGATGCTGCCTACCTCTCTCAGAAGTCATTCCTCTATCTGTTAAAGACCTCTTCTTCACCAAAGAAGGGTTGATGGCTTAACTCAGACCTGAGATATGTTGAAGTCCTCTGCCGGAATCTGGCCAGTCACCTGGGAGGTCCATTATAAGAATATAAATTTATGAAGAACAGGATTCAACACATTTGCCAAATCAGTGTTTCAAGACTGTTCTCAGATGCCCGTTCACAGTACAATAATTGGTCTCCATTTGTGTAGAGTGATGAGGGAAGAAGGAGAGGAGAGTATCAGGGTAGGGATTGTGTGACCGTCTCCACTAACATTACATCAGAGGAACTAGAACCACCTAGTGGTGTCCAGCAACTGCTACTAAAGATTCTATAGAAGAAATATGGTCAAAAGGAAGAGGAATATGGAAAATAATTTCAAGTTGTCACAGAATCTAGAATTTCTGGGTGAACTCCAAACACTCTTGTTTTGTTATAAGCTTTAAACCTTAAACAAACCAAAAATATCCATGAAATCCTCTTAAAGCCTATCAGTTGTTGTTCTTATTAGGTGCCATCAAGTCAAGCACAACCTGACTCTATGAACAGCAGCTCTGAACCTTGCCCGATCCTGCGCCTTCCTCATCACCTCTGTTAACCTGTGCCCATCAATCTATCTCACTGAGGGTTTTCCTCTCTTTTGCTGACCCTCCTTCTTCCAGAGCATGATGTCCCTTTCTAAGGAATAGCTCCTCCTAACAACATGCCCGGGGGAGCTCTGGTGGCCTAGTGGTAAGAAGCTGCAACTACAATCCCAGAGGTGCACGGTTCGAATCCACCAGATGCTCTGCCGGGGAAGGAGGGGCAATCTCCTCCTGTACCAGTCAGATCTGATTTGACGGTACACGCACACAAAAATAATAAAATTTAAAAAAAAAAAACCATGCCCAAAGTATGTGAGATGAAACTTGTCCATGCTTGCCTCTAAAAAGCTCCATGTTTGCACTTTTCCCAAGACTTATTTGTTCTCTTGGCAGTTCCTGGGATGTTCAGTACTCTTCTCCAACAACGCAACTCAAGGGCATAGATTCTTCTACCATTCTTAGTCATTGTCCAACTGCATATGTTCAGATGGATAGCACATACTTGGAAAGACCATAGCTTGAATCAGGTGCACTGTAGTCTTTAAGATCACTGCTCCTTAGCACTTTGGAAAGGTACTTGACAGCAGATATTCCCAATGCAACACATTTTTTTTTTATATTTTTTTGACTGCTAAAATCAAGAATGTCAATTGTGGATCCAAGTAAGATGAAATTGTTGATGACTTAAACCTTCTCTCCATCTATTACAGTGTTGCCTATTGGCCTAGTGGTGAGGATTTGTGTTTTCTTGATGTTGAGATGCAATCCATTTTGAAGGTTGTTGCAGACCAAGGGTAAAGTATTATTATAATGATTTATAGAGACAGACAATCAAGACTGAGATAGAACAGAGAGCATGAAAAACAGGGGGCCAGCAGTTCCTGATGGCTGAAGACCCCCATTCCAGCTTCCCTGCATCTTTATTGAAAATTATCAGGAAGTAAATCACAAAGAGAATTCAATGCAAATGAAGCCAAGCTCTTTCTATTGAAAACCTTCCTGCAGACTCAGGAGGGAGGGGTCAGCAAATACAATGCAAGAATCAGGTAAATCCTTAAAGGATTGCCTTAGTGCCTCAGGGTGAACCCTCCTTTGAACCGTGCCTCCCCCACATTCTGAAATAGCATTCAGTTTATTACAAATATTTAGTTTTGTCTTCCCATAGTTCGCCTCTTTTGTTTTTATCATAAGTATGTTATCATCTAGATGAGCATCTTCTCTTCTTTGATTCATGCTTGGTTTTGTTCTCTCCATCCTTAATACACAAACAAACAAATAAGACAAATTAAACATAATAAACTCAAAGAAATACTTTCAAAAATCTTCATATGATCAGAAGGATTCAGGTTGAATAGTCCTTGAGAGTCTGTTTCTATTGTCCTATTGTCACAGTCCTTATCAAAACCATTTCTGATTAATCTCCTTTGTCAGTGTGTCCTTTGCCATTCCCTATCACTCCTCCCTGAGAGAGACTTCACCCTGATTCATTAGGAAAGGGGGCACTGCATTCTCTGAGCTACATCCCACTGAAAAAGGGTGCTATAGTTCTCAGAATGAAGATCTTCTCTCATTACTCTAAAGGGCCCCTTTGGCAATAGGAAACATGTAAACTATTGTGGAGATTGATTTTGGAATTTAGATGCACTGTTAATCAGTTGTACTTAGGGGTACAGGTTCATATCCTTGAAGATGCATCATGTTAACATGGAACTGTTGTAACCTAGAAGACAAAAATTTAACTAACAAGTTAAAAGTATATGAGCCAAAAATGAAAAGCAATAATACTCCAACTAGAAGTTCCAACAGTGGCACAAACCAAATTACAGAAGAAAGATAATTCTTTTTTTTTTTAGAAGGAAGATAATTCTTAAAATAAAAGTCTTATTGGCTGGCACTCTGTCTATTATAGTGTAAGGGTTAGGAACCACAAGATGTAGAGGGCTTGTAAGGCAGAGTAATAGTCTCCTGTATCCAAGGGGAAATGGAGAGACTTACCAGCAATGTCAATGCTCACCCACGGCTCTTCTGGGAGGACCTGAGTCTTGAAGCGTCCTCCTTTGTTTCCATCTGGGAGCCAGGGCCTGTCAGCCCTTTGTCAGCCATGAGGACCTGATGGGGGTTGCCCTTGGCCAAGTGTCCTTCAGATCCACACTTAAAGCAAGTGAGTGGGAGCTTCCTCTCTACCCCCTTGCTAATCTGTTTTTCTCATTTGTGACACTGTCTACTGAAGTGGCCCAGCTTTCCACAGTGGAAGCAATTCTGACCTCCTTTATTACCTTTTGGTGGCATTGTTTATGAGTAAAACTTCCTATTCTTGACATAGGCCCTAAACTGGCAGCAACAGCTGCCCCAATAATTTTGGCCATTCTCTGGTCTTTTCTCTTCCCTCTAGATCCCTGTTGTTAAAAGAAGGAAAAGTTTAAACAAGTACATAAAAAATAATTTTGAATAATATAACCTTTTAAGTTTAATTGATTGTACAAATAATTTCCAATCCAAAGAGATACATGTTTCAATGCAGTTCCTATTTTTCATATATGTTTTTGGTAAGAAAAATACTGTAAATGTGGATACAGTTCTACTATTCTTCCTCCAACTGTAAATATGGATACAGTTCCACTATTCTTCCTCCATGCCATGATATAGTGTTATTAACATGAGCAGTTATAAATCCATTGCCTTCCTTACATTAACTTAAATTTTTAATATTTCTGTGCTGACAAGTGGAACCAATAAGGCTCCAATCTATGACGCTTACATATGAAGTATTAATTAAAACTCGTCTTTGCTCTTCTCAACATTGTCTCCAATGTATCCAATCTCTAAGAAAGATAAAGGAAGCAGCTGACAGGGAATACTAGGGTAATCTGAAGTTGTTACTGGTATCTCCATGAAAACTATACCCTTGAGACATCTACTAGAGAGATATATTATTAACCAAAACTTTATAAAGCCAATGAACAACTTTTAACATGCGAGTATTAGAAATACATGCCCAATAGCTGGTATTATCTGCCATTCTGCAGCTTGGTCCTGGTCAAAGTGTGGCCTCTTTTGACTCATCTCGGGGTTTCACGTTTCTGGAGGGCACCCACAGCATTTCTGTGCCTGTAGAGATATAAGCAAATCCTTGCCCCCACCTAATAACAAATCCCTTTTTCCATTCATTAGTTAGAGTTTCTTTATAATATATATGCTGATTCAGTTCTCTGGAGGATTGTAATACCCAATGTCTTTCAGCTGGAGTTTCTCCTTTCTCATTAGCAACTAAAAAATTTAAAGTAAATAAGGCTTTTTGTAAAATAGTGCGAGGAGATATTTGTCCCATCACATACCCCCCCTTTCTGTTTTTTCAACATAGTAAAGTCAGATTAGCCCTTTCTCTTCTAGCTTGTCCTTGGGGGTTATATGGTATACCAGTAATATGATTAATGTTCCATTTTTTAAGAAACTCTTTTGTTTTCTTAGAATTATAAGCAGGAGCATTATCAGTTTTAATACTTGGTGGAAGACCCATCACATTACAAATTTCAATTAAATGTTGAATTACATACTCTGAGTTTTCTCCTTTACAGGTAGTCGATAGAGGGTATAACTTTACTCTTTATATCCACTCTGAGAACTCAGTTGCATTTTCTCTTTTATCTGCTTCTACATTTCCAGGTCATCTTATCTATGCAGTTGTGAAATACTGGTTGTCTCTTTATCGTTGGGATTCCAGACTATAAAAAAATAAAGAAAAACTAGCCAGCTTTCAAATACAGTTTCTTTTCAAAAGTTTTTGCTAATTCAGAGATTTTATCCTTATTAATTTTTTTCAGCTGCAGCTTTTGAATTTATTTATCTATCTTTATGACTTATTCTTACAAATATTTAGTATTGGCTTCCCATAGAAGGTTACAGTCTGATCTTCTGCAGCAAGAGTTTCAAATGCTCTTCACTTTCAATATCCAAGGTTGTGTCATCTACACAATGCAGGTTGTTGATCAGCCTCCCTGTGATCGTAATGACACATTGCTCTTCATAAAGTGCAGCTTCTTGAATTATTTGATCGGCAAATTGTACAAATTGAGCAGGTAGGGAGAGCGGGTACAGCCGTGATGCACATCTCCTGAATGTCAAAGCACACGGTGTCCCCTTGCTCTGTTTCTACAGCGGCTTCCTGGTCTAGGTGTATGTTTCTCATGAGTGCAGTCAAGTGTTCTAGGCTTCCCATTCTCCTTAATGTTAGCTATGATGTATTACAATCCACACAAATGCCTTTGCATAACCAATGCAACACAAATAGACATTGTTTTTATTCTCTACTTTTAACTCATAGCAACTCATAATGACCCGATGTACAAGAGCCATAAATGCTGCTCTATCCTGTGCCAATCTCACTATCTCCAACACACTCACTCCCACCACCCCAGTCACAGAATCGAGCCATTTCATCCAGGGTTTTCCTCTCCTGTGCGGTTGGCACTTAACAACAACAACAACAACAACTACTACTTTAACTAGGATCCATCTGATGTCCCCAGTGCCATGGCCTCTTCTAAATCAAGCTTGAACTGGCAGTTCTCTGTATTATAATGTTATAGACAGCTTGGGATAATCAGCAAAATTTTACTTACATGTGATAGTCCTATTGTTTGATAATTTTCATCTTCTGTTGGATCACCTTTCTTGGAAATTGGAACAAATATGTATCTCTTCCAGTCAGTTTGTCCTTTATCTGTCTTCAAAATTTCTTAGCATAAACTGGTGAGCACATCCAGGGCTGCATTTGTTAGCTGATCCATGCCAGTTGGTATCCTTTTGAGTCCTGAGACCTTATTTTTCGCCAATTTCTTCAGAGCAGCTTGAACTTCTTTCTCCGTTACCTATGGGTCCTGACCATAAGCTGCTTCCTGAAACTGTTTCCCCATAGTAGCCCTGCATTCTTGCCACCTTCTTTTGAAGGTTCCTGGATCAATCAAGATTTTTCCTTAGCATCCTTCAGTATTGTAACTCAAGGCTTGAATTTGTTTTTCAATTCTCTCAGTTTAATTATTTGGAAATGTACCTTGAGCATTGCATGTTTTAGAGCTCTGTCTGTGAGAGAGCATTAGTAATGGCACAGGGAAGGTGGGTTGGGATGCTCTGGGGGCAGTATGTCTCTGTCCATGAAGGAGGGTCCCCCGAGGAAGTGAGACTGAGGCTGAGTGTGCAGCTCAGTAAATCTCAAGGAGGGCAATGAAATGGACATGCGGAGACTTGAATGGATATCTCAACAACAAATCTACTTCTTATATATAGATATGCTATCAAATGCGATGAGGACAATTAACAAGTCATGAGCCTACTTGGAACAATGGCCAGAACATGAATAGAAAACCTAGGAAGTGATATCCACACCAGACTGAACTCAGGAGGCAGAGACTGGAAACCACAGCCCTGCATCCTGTCATCCCCGGCTGAGAAGGACCCTGGAGCAGAGAACTGCTCACAGCATCTGCAAGTCCATAGTCCTTGTGGAACTCACTTCCTCAACTTTCTCCCTGAAGAAGTATGATGGATTCAAACCGTGGACCTTTCTATTAGGAGCCAAGCACTAAACCACTGCACCACCATGACTCCCTGAGGCAGAGGGAGGCCTGTAATTAAATCATTCTAGGGAGGCACCTTTCTGACAAGCCTTTGTGCCAAGACCAATATTATCCTCTGTGAGCAAATCATCAAAGCTGATCTCAGGCTGCTGCAGCCCCAAATTCCCCATGACCAGTGAAGAACAGAGGGGCGGCCCCAACCTCTGCCCAGAGGGGATTCCAAGCAAATGAAACTCAATATCGAGGCTATAAAGCCCTGGGACAAAGAGACACACCCAGTGGATTAGAATAATGGCAGAACCTCTACTTTCTTGAGATTTGGGTCCTTCAAAGCTTTCCGCAAACAGCACCCAGAGTCCACTGCACAGCACCTGTGAGGCTCTATTGTTTGCAGGGAGATGCTGTAACAGAGCTGGGCTGACAACTGTGAGACCCAGCACAATGTTTGTGCAGAAACCAGGCGCAGGCCACCTGGGAAGACAGCAGTCCGTGCCTGGTGCTCTTTTGCCAGTGGGCAGGGATTTTGGTGTTCCCTTGAAAGAAGGCCCCTCCTTCCCCCCTCCCCTCTTCCAGAGTTGCTGGGTGGGTGGGGGGCGTGGATGAGAGAGAGTTGGAGACCGGTTTTCAGAGCAAGAGGCCAGCCAGCAGTTAAACCAGGATGCTGGCTCTTCTCACAGGCCTCTGCCCATTGCTATTTTCAACTACCTCCTAGACATTCAAAAACTGCATTTGATCAGGCAGATTGAAGAATGAGGGCGCATTTGGACCGTGGTGTTGATGAGGAATGCTGACCATGGATGAGCAGAGAGAGCAAACCTGTCTGGGGAGAATTCTAGACAGAAGGCTCCTTAGCGACGAGGGTGGTAGGATTTCAGCTTTGGACTTCTGACACATTATTAGGAGAGATAACGTGTCCCTTGTAAAGTATGAGTCAGTGAAAAAACAGGATGCCCTCAACAGATGGACTAACCCAATGACTGTACAGTGAACTCAAACACAGTGGTGGCCCTGTGGATTGAGCAGGACTGGGAAGTATGTTCTGTTGTGTGTAGAGATATGTTGTTGTTGTTGTTGCTGCTGTTGTTAGGTGCCATCGAGTCGAGTATGACTTACAGCGACCCTATGAACTACAGATCTGAACCCCCCAGTCCTGTCATACTCCCTCCTCACACTTCCTGACACACAAGAGCCCATCGCAGCAGTCACCCTGTCAGTCCACTCGGTCAAGGGTCTTCCTCTCCTTTGCAGACCCTCCACCCTTCCCAGCATCATGTCCCTCTTCAAGGAACAGCACCTCCCAGCAACACACCCAAAGTATGTGAGGTGAAGTCTCATCATCCTTGCCTCCAAAGAGCACCATCTCTAAGACACATCTGTTCTTTCTCTTGGCCATTCACGGGATGTTCAGTGCTCTTCTCCAACACCACAGCTCAAGGGGGTCAATTCTTTTTCTGTCATCCTTATTCATTATTTAGCTCTCGGATGCATAGCTAGTAATCAGAAAGACGATGGCCTGAATCAGACACACCTTAGTCCTCAAACTGACATCACGACTCCTCAATAATTTGTAAAGGTCTCTAACTGCAGATTTTCCCCATAGATATTGTGAGCTGGGACTAATTCAGTGGCACCTAACAGTAGATTGATGTCATTATTGATTTTGTTTCTTTTTGCTTACTCGGAAACCTAGAGCAGTGTTAGACCAAGAGCTCTGTTCTCCATCCTGAGGTGTCTACCTGTGGTGAACTGCATCCCATGGCTGTCCTCCCCACCACACTCACTCCCTGTCCCTCAGACTCCCAGGTCCTCTGCTCTTATCATGTGCTAGGAAATGAACTCCTGCCTTGTTGCCTCTCTGGTCATCCAGACAGTCTCCTAGGCTTGAACGTCTGTCTGTGAGTGATGAAGTGTTTCTCTTATGTGGCCCTTGTTTCAATTTGTCCTTTACAAGAAGCAGAAACACCTTTGTCTGAAATGCCATTTTCACACCTGCTTCTTCCCCTTGGTTTTCCCCCCAGTGGAGGATTAAGCTCAGCCATTCAATCTTCCAGTTCCCCGCCTTCCCTTCCACGGCCTCAGTTACATCCCCATGTCCTTTCTTACCCAGGATGGGTTTTCTGGACAACTTCTCTTGTTTCTTCCCTACACAATTGCAGGCGACAGTGGACTGACATGGCTTTAAGCTCTGTTTCTTTCTTTGGGGCATGTGCTTTCTTCTTACACTGCTCACCTGCTAACCTTCTTCTGATTCATCTACTCCTCCTTGTCACCACCCACCTGTGCCTGCCCCCCTTCCTGGGGCCTGTAGTGGTCATTCCCTCTCTGATGACCTCACTGTTTGTTCTGATTTTTCATTTCTAAGGGTGAGGGGAAGTTTTTAGATTGTCGCAAGTCTGTGCTCTTATTCGTCGGCCTTGCCCTTCCCAAGGGCTTCTCAGGCTGTCCTGACTCCAGATGCACCTAGGCTAGTGCATATCCTTCAGGATCACATGACTGGATTTATGGTTCATATCTTGACTTATCGCACTGCCAGTTCTTCCAAATTCCTCCATGGCAAAGCTGTGAGGTTCCCCTGAGTTTGTGCTTAAATGGATTCAATGTGTGGCCTAACACATGTGTCACCTTGGCTAGGTCATGAGTCTCAGTGCTTTATAATTATCAGGACTTTGTGAAGAAGAATGTGGTATCAAGGTGGGGGAGGACTTATCCATAACCTCCATTATGCAGATGACGCAGTTATACCTGCAAAAAGTAAAGACAATTTGAAGCACTTCCTGCAGAAAATCAAGTTCTGCAGCCTCCAATATGGGTTATATCTCAATAACAAGAAAACAAAAATCCTCACCACTGAGAAAAAGGCAACATCATGATAGATGGGGGGTGGGGCAGTGAGGAATCACTTGGATTCACAATTAGCACTCCTAGCAATACCAGTCAGAAGATCAAAAGATGTGTTACATTGGGGAAAAATCTGTGGTCTAGGACCTCTTTAAAATTCTAATGAGCAAACACATCAGTTTTAAGACTAAGGTGCATCTGATCCAAGCCATGGTGTTTTCAATTGCTATGCATCTGAGAGCTGGACAATGAATAAAGATGATGAAAGAAGGATTGATGCTTTTGAATCATGCTGTTGGGAAAGAGTATGGCTTATTCCACAAAGTGCAAAAAGAGCAAATAATCCATGTTGGAGGAAGTGCAGACAGAGTGCTCCTTGGAGGTAAGGATGGTGAAACTTCATCTCACATACTTTTGGCATGTTGTCAGGAGGGCCAGGCTTTGAGATGCTGGTAGCATGCAGGAAGCCTCCCCATAAGACAGCTAAGAAGAGCACCCTTGGGGGGTGGGAAGGGTGAGTTGGCAAGGAGACAAGAGATACCCTCCATGCTCCCCTGTCTCCTGGAAATAGCAGGACTGATATTGGAGAAGGAACACTCTATTTTCTGCATGCCAGGAGCTATCTTGCTAATTTACAGCAAGACTTTCAAGGCTGACTTCTCGAATCTAAAGTTACTGCAGCTGTTGGACATGCATGTCTAACAATGAGGTGGATGACAGTGCTGAGGAGTCAAAGGGGTCTTACAAGGCTCTCCATCCGGTCGTGGTGAGGACAGGCTCCGGGGCAAAGCAGCTAAGCACGTGCATAAGAAGGCTTTATGCACGCTGTATGTACACACATATGTGCAGACACACAAACACGTGTGCTGTGTGTGTGTGCACACACATGCAACATGCATGGTGCAGACAGGCATGTGCACACACATGGCCACACGCATGCACAGACAGACTCACACACTATGAGCACACACATACATGTAAACATGAACACACCTACACACAGGTGCACACATATAAACATATGCACATGCACAGCCTTGCACATACACAGGTACACACTGTAAATGTGCATGCACAGGCAGACTTTATGTGTACACACATCCGTACACACCCACACACAAAGTGCACACACACCAATACACACTGTGGACAGTCATACACACACCTCACAGGCAGACCTGTGCACAGTGTAGTGACACACACACATGTAAACATGCACATGTCCACAAGTGCACTCACACACGTACTGTGGATAGCCATGCACACACATACACAGGTGCACACAAGAAAATATACAAGCACGGGCAGACTTATGCACAGTGTGTGCACACACACTCACAAACCGTGGACATACACATGCACAGTGTACATACACAACATGGACACACAAACAAGTCCACACACTTTGGTGTACACTGTGAACAGGTACATACACACAAGCACACTTCACTGTGCACAGACGTATACACAGGTCCACACATATAAATACACATGCTCAGGAAGACCTATGCACGCTGTGTGTACAACCCACAAAAGTCCACACACACACAAACATGCACACTATGTTCAGGCAGTGCACACGCACAGTCAGAGTCTCCCCAGCCTTGGCACCCACCATCATGATGTGGATGCAGCTAGAGCCTGGACTCCGGCTCAGGAGAACAGCAGTGCCAGGGCCCCTGGAATGACAGGCGCTGTCCCTTCATGCAGCTTCATCCACACGTCCGCGCTCCACACAGTTTCTGATCAACTGCTGGACTTGAGTCTCTATGTAGAAGAGGTATGTGGGAGGTGGAAGAACGTCTAAGGAGCACTGGCCCGGGGTCCCATCATTCTCTGTAAGACTCATAAAGGTGGTCTTTTTACAGCTGTAAGTTTTGTTTCACATCTGTTTCCCCTCTTTGCCAAGGACTGTCCACTGTGGTCAGCAGTGGTGGCCAGACCCGATTTCATTCTTCTAGGGCTCATGTGGCTTGTTAGCCCTTAGCCTAATTGTGTGTCTCTTTGATTTCCTTCTGTCGTCTGTGATCCAAACAGGGAGAGTACGGGCATTGTAGGTGGCTGTTCACACCAGGTCCTCAAAGGAATGCACCAATATGGAGAGACTCTCTCTCTCTGAAGCACACACACAAAAGGCTCGCTTGGCAAGTGAGCAGAGTACTTAAAAACGCTATTCAAAAGTGAACCTGTGCAGTATTGAGGCCAGAGGGGGCCCTCTGAAATCCAGGAGAGGGTCTCTGGAATTCCCAGGGATCTTGATCCCCCCAAGAATATTGAGAATTCAAAATGGTGCATTCACAGACAGGACTTGCTAATGATTAGGCAGAAAACTGCAAATGAGGAGGTCATTCTGATGGAATAACAAACTCTCTGTGTGGTGAAATGTTAATTATCACCCTGCTGGAGGAAACAGTGACAGTGTTGATTTGTCAGGGAAGACGGGAGAGGGCTATTTCCAGGTTCACTGCACTGCGATCTCTCTTTTAGAGCAAAATGAGGCCACACAGAGAGAAGGGTGTGATGTGATTTTCCTTATGACCAGTGATCTGATAAGCTCTGTGAAGAACAGATTCTAATCTTCATCAACAAACGTTAACTCTGGCCATGCTCTGTCTGCACAGCAGAGCATGTGAAGGTATTCACACAAGTAGACATTTGCAATTCTACTACCTCCAGGCAGGACCACGGGGTCTGCATCCCACCCAGGAGCCAATCACTCAGCTCTGCTTTTTCCTTGATTGAGATTGTTCACAGCTTTAGTCTGCTCAGCTCCACAGTCAACACTCTCGGCACCAGCAGCCAGGAAATTAAAAGGCGCATTGCCATGGGAAAGTCTGCTGTTAGGGACCTCTCCAAAGTACTGAAGAGCAATGGTGTCTCTCTGGAGACTAAGGTGCATCTGATACAGGCCATGGTCTTCGCAATCACTTGTTATGCATCAGAAAGTTGGACAATGACCAAGGAGGATAGAAGGAGAATTGATGCCTTTGAGCTGTGGTGCTGGAGAAGAGTATTGAGAGTACCATGGACTGCTAGGAAAACAAACAGATTTGTCCTGGAAAGGGTTAAACCGGGTGGCTCCTTGGAGGCAAGGATTCTGAAGCTCCATCTAACATACTCTGGACATGTTGTAAGGAGAGACTGGTCCTTGGGGAGGGACATCATGCTTGGGAGGGTGGAGGGACAGCACAGGAGAGGAAGGTCCTCTATGAGGTGGATTGATTCAGTGACTGGGATAATCAGGATGGGTGTATCGGAGACGGTGAGATTGGCACAGGACAGGGCAGAGTTTAGGGCTGTTGTACATAGGGTTGCTATGAGTTGCAAGCGACTTAACGGCATATAACAACAACAACACGCTGGGGGTTGGGCACCTGGGACATTTCATTTTACCTGCAAAGCCAAAGGCACAGGGTTCAAATCCACCAGCTGCTCCACAGGAGAGAGATGGGCAGTTCCTCCTGTGTGATTCTCTGCCTCTGTAAAGCCACTGGAGGGTCAGCTGTGGGTCAGTCCTGACTTGAAGGTACACAACAACAACACTTCTCACGAGAGGAAGTCGGGCAGCCTTCCTCAGGGGGAGGGAGTAACTGTAAACATCAGCTTGCCAGCCACAGCGTGGTGTGTTTGGTAACACCTTCAAGAAGCTGTGGCAGCATGGATATTATCACCAATGTTAGATGGATCTTGGCATAAAGCAGAGAGCACCAGAGGAATGTCTGTCTGTGCTTCATTGACTATGCAAAGACATCTGACTGTGTGGATCACAACAAACTGCGGCTGACTCTGAGAAGAATGGGAATCCCAGAACACTTGACCGTGCTAATGTGAAATCTGTACTTGGACCAGGAGGCAGTTGTCAGAACAGAGCAAGGAAACATTGAAATGTTCAAAATCAAGAAAGGTGTATGCCAGGGATGCATCCTATCTCCATACCTTTTCAATCTATATGCAGAACAGATCATCAGGGAGGCTGGACTTAATGGGGGTCACAGGGAGAATATGGCATCAGGGTTAGAGGAAAACTCATCAACAACCTGTGTTATGCAGATGATTCAACCTTGCTTGCTGAAACTGAGGAAGACCTGAAGTTCTTGCTGCAGAAGATCAAGGACTTACAGCCTTCAATATGGATTGAAGCTCAACCTAAAAAAAAAAAAAAGAAAAGAAAAGAAACACACAAAAAACCCACCAAAACCCCAAAGATTCTCAGCACTAGGTTGATTGGCAGCATCATGATGGATGGTGAAGAGATATAGTTAACAACTTCCATTTGCTTGGTTCCACAATCAATACTGTTGGCACCAGCAGTCAGGAAATCAAAGGATGAATTGCATTGGGAAAATCTGCTGTCAGGGACAGCTCCTGCATACTGAAGAGAAACAGTGTCAGTCTGGAGTCTAAGGTGCAGCTGATCCATCATCTTTGCAATTACTTATTATGTGTCAAGAAGCTGGACAGTGACCAGGGAGGACAGAAGGAGAATTGATGCCTTTGAGCTGTGGTGCTGGAGAAGGGTACTGAATATACTATGGACTGCTAGGAGAACAAACAGGTTTCCCCTGAGAAGGGTGAGACCAGGCTGCTCCTTGGAGTCAAGGTTTCTGAAGCTTCATCTGACATACATTGGGCATGTTGCAAGGAGGAACTAGTCCTTGGAGAGGGACATCGTGCTTGGGAGGGTGGAGGGACAGTGCAAGAGAGGAAGACCCTGGATGAGATGGATTGACTCAGTGACTGGGAAAATGGGTAGATGTGTCAAAGACAATGAGGTTGCCTCAAGATAAAGCAGGGTTCAGAGCCGTTGTATATAGGGTCACTATGTGTTGCAAGCGACTCAACAGCACATAACAACAACAATAACAACATCCTCTCTCCAAATAATTCAGTCCGTACACCGAGCAGTCATTCAAGAGTCTGGGCTCTATGAAGAAGAATACATCAGCAATAGAGGAAAACTTGTCAATGACCTGCATTATGCACATCACACAACCTTGCTGAAATGAGAACCGGAAACACTCGCTTCAGAAGATCAAAGCCTTCAAAGTGGATTACATCTCAACATCAAGAAAACAAAAATCCTCACCACTCAGCTGATAGGCAACATCATGATGGGGAGAGAAAAGACTGAAGTTGTCAACAGCTTCATCTCACTTAGATCCAAATCAGCACTCTTGTTACCAGCAGTCAGGAGATCAGGAGACATTACTGCACTGGGGAAGTCTGCAGTTAAGAACCTCTCTAAATTACTGAGAAATAATGATGCCAGTTTGAAGCCTAAGGTGTGCCTGATTCAGCCACAGTCTTTTCAATTGCTTGTTATGCAATGGACGCTTGGACAATGAAAGAGGATGACAGGTGTTGGAAAAGAGTGGTGACTGTCCCATGAACTGGCAAAGGACACACAGATACGTCTTGGAGACAGACTGCTTCTCAGAGGCAAGGAGGATGAGGTTCCATCTCACACACTGTGGGCATGTGGCCAGGAGGGGCTACTCCCTAGAGACGGACAGCATGCTTGGAAAGATGGAGGGACAGCAGTGGGGAGGAAGACCCCCCCAAAAGGACTGACATAGTGACTGCAAGACTGGACTTGAGTGTGTCAGAGATTGTGAGGATTGCACAGGATAGGACGGAGTTCAGATCTGTTATTCACAGGATCACTGTGAGTTGACTCGATGACACCACCACCAACAATGGATAATGATGGGGCTCTGGTGGCCTTTGTGGGTGAGGAGTTGTGTAGCCAGCTGAAAGGGAGGAGGTTGGACTCCCCCAGCTGCTCCCAGGGAGAAAGATGGACCATCTCGTGCCGGTGATTTAGTGTCTAAAACCCCACTGGAGCTTCAGCTAGGTGTCAGTGCCGAGTTGACAGTACTGAGTTAAGCTTTCCAGATGACACCAGGGCACAAGGCACTGGCAACCGTGGGTCCAGCAGCCTCCCACCGCCTCCGTGCTCTCTTTCTCCCCTTCCACTCCCCCTTTCCTGCCTGCTTGCTTTCTCTGCTACCCAGGGTCCTCTAAGGCCATTGTTTGGATTGAAGCTATAGAGAGGCCATGGATGCTGTCCCAGGCCTGCTGGTTGGAGGCAGCTGGGCCACCCACTCGCTGAGAAGGTCTGCAGCCAGTGGGGTGCTAGGCCCCTCACAAGCTGATGCCAGCCATCTGTGAGCAGTAAAAGCAATGCCCGCCTGCACACACAATGTGGGCACATCTCCCGTATTTCGTCCCTTCCAGAGACCTGGGCTCTCGCCGCCCAGCACTCGGGGGTGCCGGCCACGCAGCATGAACTTGGTCAGAGCAGGTGCTGCAGAGGAAGAGGAGGCCCAGCCCAGCAGGTCACAGATGGCAGAGCGGGCCGCTTACGGTCCCAGAGCAGAGCCAAGGCCAAGTCCTCGCCTGACATGTCAGCGAGCAGGCAGATGGCAACTGAGTCCTCAGCAAGCCACACGCAGCCAAGTGACCGCGGGTCTGGAGGGGCGAGTGTCATCAGCCAGGGACAGGAGCTGTGTGAGTGGTCTTCCGCCTGGGGATAGGATTTGGAAATCCTCTGATGCTACATGAAAATCTAAATGAACAGGGGGTTTGCTTTTCCTTCCTGAAGACACAGACGGTGCCCCTGAGCTGCTGGCAGATGCTGAAGACGAGTGGTGTGCAGGAGCTTGGGGGCCAGCAAACTGACCACGTAGTTGTCACTGTGATGGTCAGCGTAGGTCACTGCTGATGGTCAGCCTGGGCCACTGTGCGGATGGTCAGTGTGGGTCACTGTGTGGGTGGTCAGTGTGGGTCACTGTGT
>NW_006399754.1:38770534-38771171 GCF_000299155.1 Elephantulus edwardii
TGGTCAGTGTGGGTCACTGTGCGGATGGTCAGTGTGGGTCACTGTGCGGGTGGTCAGTGTGGGCCACTGTGCGGATGGTCAGTGTGGGTCACTGTGTGGATGGTCAGTGTGGGTCACTGTGTGGGTGGTCAGTGTGGGTCACTGTGTGGATGGTCAGCCTGGGCCACTGTGCGGATGGTCAGTGTGGGTCACTGTGCGGATGGTCAGTGTGGGTCACTGTGTGGATGGCAGTGTGAGTCACTGTGCCAGCAGTCGGCGTGGGTCACTGTGCTGATGGTCACCTTGGGTCACTGTTGATGGCCAGCGTAGGTCACTGTGTGGATGGTCAGTGTGGATCACTGCTGATGGTCAGCGTGGGTCACTGTCTGAAGGTAGATATGGGTCACTATGCCGATGGCCCTTCCCCACAGGCTCCCTCATGTGGCCGCCCCCATCTGTTGTGATGGGGCTGCAAGTGGGGACTGCCAGGTCACAGCCCATTTCTTTCCCCCAAAAGCAGGAATTGCTGACTACCTGGGGCCTCGCGGAACAAGGTGGGGATCCTCAGGGGCCAGCATTTCTGCTGGTTTCCTCAGCTGTTAGCAGCACAGCAGGGACTTCAGTGTGTGTGGGGGGTGTGTGCGTGTGTATGTGGAGA
>NW_006399754.1:38772137-38797034 GCF_000299155.1 Elephantulus edwardii
GGGGGTGTGTGTACATGGGGGGTGGGGGGGTGCGTGTGTCAGGTGTGTTTGGGTTGTTTCAGTGTATGTGTGTGTGTGGTGTGCGTGCATGAGAGACACCCGGTGGAGACACAGCAGCTGGGCTGACAGGAGGTGGCTGCTGACCCCACAAGTCCCCGGAGAGTATCTGGAATGTTCTCTGGCTGCAAGTGGCCCAGTGGGCAGGTTAGGCTTCACGGGCAGGTGCAGCTGCAGCACTTTGAGGCGTTGTGCTGGGCCTGACCTTAGGGACTGAGGGGAAACGCGGTCCAGCCTGGGTGCTGGCTTCTGGTGGCCCAGCTGTGCCCACGGGAAGGCCCGTGCAGGAAGGGGATATTTTTGGAATAGCTGGTTTTGAGTTATGCTCCTGAAGTCTGTGGGTGCCCGGGGTGTGGGAAAGCTGCTGTGTGGCTGTGTGACGAATTTTTAAAACCTCTGGTAGAGAGGCCCCTTCCCACCCCAAACACAGCTGGGTATTCCCACAGAGTGGAGGGCAGATTCAAACTGAACCCCACTGAATTTGGGGTTCATCTGGTGATCTGGCAAAGCAAACCCTGGTGGATGCTGGGGGAGACCATCATGGGAGCGTCCCTACGCCAAGACCTGGGATTGTTAGAACTTGAATAGTGTCATTTTAACACTTAGAGCAGCCACGCTCCAGAGTACTCTGCTAACACAGGACCATTCTACCCTGCTCAGAAGACAGTTCATGTGAACTAGCCTTTACCAGCCCTAACACAGCAAAGAGGGGGGACACTGGATTCCATTCCACTCCCATCAGAGGACACATCCTCTGAAAGTTATTTCATGAAGCAAAAACAAAGACAACACTTCTAAACAGGAACTTCTGTGGATGCGCTCAGATGTGTCAGAGATGACGAGGCTGGCTCAGAACGGCAGGGCTCAAGAGGTTCACGGGGTGCTGAGTCAGACAATCACAACATTGGGGTCAAGTTGATGCTCGCTCGCAGGACCCTACAGAGGACGGGGCGGTCCCGTCGGGGCCAAGCCTGTGACCTTGACTGATGCTGCCTGGCTCTTTCCTCCTTGAGCCACTGATGAGTTCAAACTGCAGAATTCAACCACTGTGCCACAGGGGCCTTCAGACAAAGGATGCCCTCTGGCCCCACAGCAAAAAAAAAAGGTACGTTCAGTATACTTGAGGGAAACATTGATTTTTTTTCTCCCCCTTAGCCCAAATTGAAACCACCTTTCCAAAGTTTGTTTGATGCACAAACTTCTTGGAAATCCGATGGCTACAGTGGACTTTGCCAGGGCACTGCTCCAGGGGCCTTCCTAGGCGGCCACTTTTATGGAAGCCGACAACTGGGTCCTTCTCCCTTCCGGTAGTGAGGTGGGCTTGAACTGCTGACCTATCAGTTAGCTGATGAGCACTTAATCACCGTGCCACCAGGGCTCCTTACTCAGTCCCCACCCTTCCAGATGCCTGGGCAAAATGCCCTTTAATTTCACACTCAGCTAATCCTTTAATAATGTCCTTTCAACCAGAATGAAAAAGACTATTAGTAATTTCCTAATAAAATTTAGAAAAATAGTTATTGAGGCTATGACTCTGACCTTGGGCCAGCTTCATTTTTCCCCCCCTGAGAACACACTGAAGATTAATTTCTGTGGCAAGGGAGAAATTACCCCTTGGAGAATCAGTCCAAGGGTTTCTATGGTGGCCCCCTCACCATATCCAATTAGGCTAGAATAATGAACTGATATTACAGTACCGATACTGTTTCTTTTTTAAAATTCTATTTCCTTGGGCGGGGGAGGGGATTGTACAAAAATGAAAGAGTATATTTTCAAAGAGAAAAGTGAACTGGGAGGGGGTCAGGGAGGAAAATGTGCAACAGTGAATGAATGGAAATCCAAGTTTTCTAGAAACTTTCATAAAAATAACAATTAAAAATTATGCTTTTAGAGGCTTTAGAATGTTTACTTAATTTAAATGCACCAAGTATATCACAGACAAAAGACACAGTTTGACATGAAAGCAATAACCAGGGTTGAAATTTAACTGACAAAAAATAAAAGAGAAGACTGTTGGGGAGATTTCCAGGCATAGCTTAATTGCTGAGATCAGACCCCCTTTAGGGAAATGAGGTTTCCTGCACATCTCAGCGGGCAGGGCGCTGCAGATCACGCACACAGAGGCACCAGCTACAAGCTCAGGGAAAATGATCATGCCTCCGTGCTGAATCTCAACAAACAAAAAAAAAAAGGGGGCGGCAGGGAAGAGAAATAAACCCCAGCAAAGGCTAAGCCTCAGCACAGATTTCCTGTTCCTGTCAGTTTATGACCCAGGCTAGTGAATGGCTGGCTGCATATTTGAAATGATTACAGAAATGAAAGATGGTCTTAGGGGACCCTCGCCCCCAAGTGTGTAATTACATACAGATTCACGTTTCCTCTGTCGTCCTGGGGATCTGACTGTCACTCCATCATGTGCACACCAGAGCTGGTGTGTCCTCACAGACACCAAATGTGAGACAGACACTCTGAAATTTTAGGAATTGTGTTTTAAACCCCAAATCATTTAAAGGTGTGTTATTGTACGTTACTTCCTGTCATCTCTGAATTGGTGAAAATCTCCACCCCAAATCCATTAAATATGCAAGTGCTTCCTTCCACTGGTGGTATAATGGATTATATGCCGACTGCCAACAGAAAGGTTGTGGGTTCAGATCCACCATGGGCAGCCTCTTCCTCTCCTCTCTGAATGCATAAACCCACTCACTTCTTTCACTCATTAGTACCCAACAGAGTAGAATGGCTTCATGACAGTTGATAAGGAAATCATTAATTGTCCCCAAAGAAGCTGCGGGGCACAGTGCCTGAGTGTCCGGCTTCTAAAGAAATGCTTGGCAGCTTGAGCTCTGCACATCAGGAGGGGAGGACGGGCGGCCTGAAGACTCGAGCTGACCAGCTGACAGCAGACCTGACAGGCTTTTGTTCACTGCCCACCTCCAACAGAATGGAATGGCTTTACGAGATTGGATAAGGAGGGGGGGTGTCTTTATTTTCACCAGAGACTCTGATGGCTTGGTGACGAAGTGGAGGGCTCTTGACTGAACGGACACAGGTTCAAACCCACCCGCTACTCCAAGGGAAGCAGGGAGGGTGGCTCTTAGCTGTAAAGCCCTCAGCTTGGAAGCTCTCAGAGGCAGTTCTCCACCCTTCAAGACCACCGTGAATCGGAGCTGCCTCCGTGGCCGGCTGGTCACAGGGGCGTGCAAAGCCAGGGTGCATCTGAGGGACTTTCCCCTGATTCATCCTAGAAATGGTAGACAGAACAGGAACACTGACTTCTGAACTGAATTCAAGGGTTTTTAAAACTTTTGGTGGCCTACTACAAATGTACCTACAGCCAAGAAAAAATGATTTACAAATGATAAGGAGGCATGTGGCATCAGGATTGGAGGGAGAGTCATCCGTAGCCTGTGTTATGCAGATGACACAGCCTTCCTTCCTGAAAGTAAGGAGGACTTGAAGCACTTGTTGCAGAAGAGTGAGGAATGCAGCCTTCAGTATGGATTGCATCTCAATGTCAAGAAGACACAGATTCTGACCACTGGACTGACTAGGCAACATCATGATGGATGGAGAAGAGATTGAAATTGTCAAGAGCTTCATCTTACTTGTATCCATGCATCCTCGGTACCAGCCATCTGGAAATAAAGAGATGCACTGCACTGGTAATGTCTGCTCCTGGAACTTCTCCAAATTATTATTGAGGAGTAACGATGTCAGTTTGAAGACTAAGATATGTCTGATTCAGGCTATAGTCTTTCTGATCACTTGCTTTGCATCTGAGACCTGGACAATGAATAAGGATGACAGAAGAATTGACGCCTTTGAGCTGTGGTGTTGGAGAAGAGCACTGGACATTCCAAGGATGGCCAAGAGAACGAACAGATATTCCTTGGAGAGGGTGCAGCCGGAGTGCTCTTTGGAGGCAAGGTTGATGAGGCTTCACCTAACATACTTAGGGCATGTTGCTAGGAGGGGCTATTTCTTGGAGAGGGACATGATGCTGGGAAGGCATGGTGGTGACTACCACAATAGGCTCTTGCGTGTCAGGAAGTATGAGGATGGTGCAGGATATAGCAGAGTTCAGATCTTTTGTTTATGGGATTACTAGGAGTCATTCTCAACTAGACAGCAGCAATTACACGTGACACACTGGGAACTCACTAACAAATCCATGTGTAAAAACAATGAATAACATGCTGAGCTACCCACTTTCCAAAATTCTAAACTCCCTTCTCAGGAGATGGCCCTGGTGGGGTTGTGATGAGGCACAGGGCTGCTGACTGGAAGCTCAGTGGTTGGTGAGATGTACTCTCCCAGGTGCAAACATTCATAAATGGGTAACAAACAATCGTGAACAGCTAACAGGTGGGTGAGGAAGGGCTAGATGGTATAAAACAGAACCTGCGTGAAATTCAAACAGAAAATAATACAGGGCCTTAGGAACCCTAGAGCCACCCTGAGTGGTCAGGGACAGGGGCCCAGGAGGGCTGGGCTCCCGAGGGTCTCTGAGTGGACAGGAATCCAGCAGTGGGGTCCTAAATGTCCCTCAAGTGGACAGGGGTCTAGGAGGGGTGGACCGTTGAGGGTCTCCAAGTGGACAGGGGCCCAACAGTGGACCCCTGAGGGTCTCTGAGTGGACAAGGACCTAGGACGGGTGGACCCCTGAGGGTCTCCAGGTGGACATGGGCCCAGCAGTGGACTCCCAAGAGTTCTTCACGTGGACAGAAACCCATGAGGAGTGGGTTCCTGAGAGTGCCTCAAGTGGACAAAGACCTGGGGGGCGGGGGGTTTCTCCTGGGGGCTGGGCAGAGAGAAGGAGGCAGTGAGTGAGAGCCCATACCCTGGGCCTGGCCCTGCCTGGCAAGTTTTAGCTGGGGGCATTTTTTAATGATCATATTAAAACCTTTGAAAACAGAAGTTTATCATGGAACTGCTGGCAGGTCCTTACCCAGAGAGAGGCCAGCAGACAACCCAATAACATTTAGAAAGGTCTCCCTCAGCACAATTAAATCTTGACGAGGAAATAAATCTGATTTCTCCCGGGTGCCACCGGCCAGCAAACAGTAATTTAATGTTTGTGTGGCCACCCTGCAGCCCTAGAAGTCTATTTCTCCTTCTCTCTTTTAAGCTGTAATCCAGCCCGCTGGGTATGTCCATTCGTGAGCGTTCTGCTTCTGCTGCAGCGTGGTGCCATCCACACTACAAGCAAGGACACGAGGAAATGGGACACAGTCACTTCCAGCAATTTATTCACATTTTTGCTCTGCTTATTTGAATATGCACCACATGTAAATTAGAGGAGGGCTACTGTAAAAACATTTCCAACGACTGAAATCTGAAATCTTAACATTCCTTTCTAACAGTCCGGAGCAAACCACACATTCACTGATCGTGAAGAATAAAATTATTTCTGCTACGTTGTCAAGAAGGAAAAAAAATGTTATCATTCATATGAACAGTTCCCATCTACAGAGATTTGTTTCTTATTGTTTTTAACACGATGCAAGTAATGAAGGTTTTCTTTAACTAGTCTACTACCATCAGAAGGAAGGAGCCTGGACATCGCCACACACCAGATGGTTGGCTTATAGGACAAGGAGGGCAGGCCATTCCAGGCCACCACCAGGAGGTGCCAGATCCAATAATCAGAAAAAAAGAGGAATATTCCCACTGCAGGACTCGATTGGCAGTTACAGAGAAAGCATCATTGGATGCCTTTGTTCCACACCCAAGACAAGAAGAATTCAGATCGATTTCATGCTAGAAACCCCTTGCAGAACACCAGCATGTCATCGTTGTGACCCTGAACTATGTGAAGGGTGCCGTCGGCATGAGGCCTGGTCCATGGACTCCAGCCCCTGCCTGGTGCCCGCATGCCGTCGGCATGAGTCCTGGTCCATGGACTCCAGCCCCTGCCTGGTGCCCGCATGCCCACTAACCTCAGGGACATAAAGACTCAGCTGTTCTGCTTGAGCACCCTCGGGGTTTACCCAGAGCCGATGGTTCAGATGCCACAGTTGTGCGCTGGCTGGCTGGACCCTGCTGCCTGAAGACTGCCTCTCTGCCTGGACCAAAACCTCACCTTAGCTGCACTCCGCCATACAGCTCCTGTGGACACAGCTGGGACGGGTCTGGGCCACACACAACACACCATGTACACTCGCTGTCTTAACGATGCATTGACTGCCATGGCTAACAGTCTGTCGACCAGTGATTCAAAGAAGGAGAGGGAAGATGGGTATGCCGCAGCTGTCCGGCTTGGTGCCTGGTTGACCAAACCCCTCTCAGTCTTCTTGTCTGTGCAGCACGGGGACGAACGAACAGGCCCATAGGACTTCCAGAGCTGTGATGTTGAAGGAAGCTGACTGCAAGTGACTGCTGAGTTCCAACTGCTGACCTGCCACCAGAGGATCTCGTCTTCTCACATTCAGAGTCAAGGCCAAGTTCAACCAAGCTTTGCCTCCTTAGTCTCAGAACACTGCTTTGCTCCGTCGTTTCTGGAGAGCAGCCCTTTCTTAGTGGGGGGCTGCTGTGTGCGGCCAGAACACTGCTTTGCTCCGTCGTTTCTGGAGAGCAGCCCTTTCTTAGTGGGGGGCTGCTGTGTGCCGCTGGGGACAGGACATGCTCCTAAGACTGGGCTGTCAGCTCCTGCTCGCCGGAAGCCAGGATGGTCACACTCGGCCTCACATGCTCTGAGTGTGTTACCAGGAGGGCCAATCCCTGGGGAAGCACATCATGGTTGACAAAGCAGAAGGTCAACAACAAAGGGAGAGAATCTCATGGTGAGGGCCCAACACAGTGACCTGGTGAGACAGTGAGGGCAGCGCAGGAGCCATTAGGGCCTGTGCCTGGATCACCGTGACCTGGGACACAGCTGCCCACACCTGGCATTCCCACCACAGGGAAAGGAAATGGGACGCTGATGGTGGGCGTCTTCTAATCTCCAAATCCTGTTCTTCTTAGGAGACTGTAGGCAGGAAGGACTACATGAATCTGGAGTGCAAGACCACGGTTAGCCAGGCTGACCGATCCATGGTGACACCTTCTGAAGTTGGCCATAGTGACCCACCCATTTTTCTGCCATGTCCAAGACTAAGAGTATAATTTCAAGGTGTCTATCAATGTGTCTTCCAGAATCCTATGTCTAAGAAACCCATTTCAGGATTATTCCAGAACATTCTGGAACAATTTTCCCACTAGGTGCTTCCTCCTCAGTTACTCAGCCAACACCTGGCTCTCACTGTCCTGTGTAAATCTTGACATAAAACGGCAGCACGTGAAAACCTAGTGAGATTAAGAAATGAGTGACATCTCTCTGCAACGCCACCTGGAGAGGACCCAGGACTGCTCTTACCCACCAGGACAGGTGGGCCCTCGGGAGGCACCAGTGGGATGTGGGGAGCTCGTCGGGGTCTACCTGGCACCAGTAGTGGATAGAGAAGCAGCATTTCTGGGGCCTCCTCCCACTGAGATAGGTTCTGGTGAGGAGGCACCCTGACTTTCTGAGTCAGGATGTTGTTTCCAACAAGCCCAGTTCTCTCCAAGGGAGGCCCTGTCCTCTAACAGCAGGGTAGTGACAAGAATCCAAAGCAAATCAAACCATGCCACCAAGTCAAACCGGACTCTGAGCAACCCCGGAGGATAGGGCAGGATGTCCCACTGGCTCCCAAGGCTGCCACCTGGATGCGGCACATGGGCTCCTCTTTCTCCCATGAGGCCAATGGTGGCTTTGAACTGCTAACCTCTCAGCTGACATGCTTCACCATTGCTCCACCAGGTCAGTTGTGTAGAAAGAGACAGTCCTTGTGCCTACATGGTTGCCTGATATTTTCCTTAAAACTCAAACAAAGGGACAAGCAAGCTACCCCCCAGCAGTCAGTGCTTCTTCAGGGAAACATTTATAGACAGTCACACTCCATGGCGTTCCTTCACCACCGCTTCCGGCAGAACTCCACCCACCCAGAGGGCTCACATGTGCTATTTTACAAACTGTGGATCCCAGCCTGACGGACAACATTCAATTGCTTCTAACTTTTAAAAAATCAGTAACAATAATAATAACAATAACAATGGTGCATTAGACTTAACCCTTTGAGCACCCTCTTAGCAGCAAGCGTCCTCATCAAAAACCCATCGGTCACCTCACTGGAGAGGCCAGATCGCACACAACATGCATGGCCATTCCCGCATCCAGGGCGAGGTCAGCCAGATGGAACCACTGGACACGAATCTGGAAAACCTCAGAGTCTCAAAGGGTTAAGCTAGGGCTTCAGGGTCTGTTAGAAGGGCGAGTTGGGTGAGCGGACGGTCTCAGAGGAGCTTGGGGAGTAGTCCTCCGACTCTGAGTTGAGTTCTGGGGGTGCCGGCTGAGCCTTGTACCGGGACTTCACATCCTGGTGGCGTCTTCGTCGGAAAACCTGCCTCTCCTTATCAAGAGCGGTGGTCTGGCAGGGGCATAAAATGAGAAAGAGAACAATTAGGCCAGGGAGACACACACAAAACGAACCATGTCTCAAGGTTAAGGTTGGCCAAAGGGACCCAACTGACCAACCCTCTAGCAAGTTTCCAACAGTCACCAATGCTGGGGGTGTGAAGGGGTTCTCTGCTTTGCATCTCAACACCAGGGAAACAAAATCCTCACCACTGGACCAATAAACATAATGACTACAGATGGAAAAAGAATGAAGTTGTCAAAGACTTCATTTTACTTGGATACACAATCAACACCCTTGGTAGCAGCCATCATGGATCAAAAGACATGTTTACTGGGGAAATCTGCTGTCAAGGACCTCTAAAAGCTAGGATTATCACTTCAAAGACTAAGGTGCACCTGCCCAAGCCATGGTATTTTCGGTTACTTCATATAAATGTGAGAGTTGGGCAATGATTAAGTAAGACCAAAGAAGACTTGATGTCTTTGAGCTGTGGTGTCAAAGTGAATTGAATATGCTGTGGACTGCCAAAAGAACAAACAAGTCTGTCTTAGAGGAAGTGAGGCCACAGTGGTCCTTGTAAGAGAGGGTGGTGAAATTTCATCTCACATCTTCTGCAAATGTCATGAGGAAGAACTACTTCCTAGAGCATAGCATCATGTTTGGGAAAGCAGAATGTCAACAAAAGCGAAGAAGACCCTCAATGAGACGGATTGACATGGTAACTGGGTTTAAGCACTGCAGAGATTATACAAACGGTACAGGGTCAGGTGGGGTCTTGCTCTGCTGTACACCAGTCGCTGTGTGTCAGATGACACCTGGCCACAGCCTGAAGTCGACTCTCCAGGACACATCATGGTACCAGTAACCACAGGCAGATGACTGGAGGAGGTAAATCAAACCCACCCTCAGGCACCAGATTGTTATTAGCTTGCTTCTCCCACCCTGGGTCCATCCATGTCACCAGTGTCATGTGTCTGATGGTGGACATATGTTGGACCTCTAAGGTCATCAGAGATGCATGTCTGATGGAGAGTGGATAGATGCAGGACATCCCAGGTCATCAGAGATGCGTGTCTGATGGAGAAGGGTGGACAGATGGCCTGAGATCCCAGGTCATTGAAGATGCTTGTCCGATGGTGGAGGGTGGACAGATGCTGGACATCTAAGGTCATCAGAGATGCATCTGATGGAAGAGGGTGGACAGATGCTGGACATCTCAGGTCATCAGAGATGCATCTGATGGAAGAGGGTGGACAGATGCTGGACATCCCAGGTCATCAGAGACCTGGGATTTGTCTTCACCAGCATATGCATTGAATGAACCTGCACTGATGGAAACCTTCCCATGCAGCTTCCAGGCCACATACCCTTGCAGATGCCAGAGAGTCGTGTGTGAGGCCGCACACGAACTGAGACCTGAGGACATGGTGTGGCACTTGCTGAGTGCTAACTGCAAGAGTAATGATTTGAATCTGCCAGCTCTTTGGACAAAAGCAGCAGTAGTGTTTCCCTGTAAAGACAGTGCTGGACGCCTGATGAGGACCACCATGGGGATGGGTGACCTTCGGTGGCACAGTGACTTAACTGGGCTGTTAATGAAAACATGGCTCATAAGGACCTCCAGCCATTCTTCTCCTCTGGGGACAAGACCCTGGGCACTCCCTGACCCATTATAACCGTGGGACCCTACTGTGTTACCGTTGTGTCCTATAGAGTTGGAATTGATCCATTGCTGACCCTCCAGTGATTTTTCAGAGACAGCCAATCACACAGGAGGACAGCGATCACCTTTCTTTATCAGAGAAACGATGGCTTTGAGTTCGCATACAACTCCTTCCCACTAAGCTGTCAGAGCTTTCTGCAAACCCTGTTGGGCAGTTCTAACAAGTCCCATAACAGCACCGAGTCAGAATCATCTCCGTGTCAGTGGTGAGCGTTGAGAGGTGGGCTCCTAACCAAGATGCTGCAGTGTGAGCCCACCAGGCATCTGAGGGAGAAGAATGAAGCAGTGCATTCCCATCAGAATGACAGCCTCGAGAAATCTGGGGCAGCTCTGTCCTCTGGCCCAGCCCTGGCCCTGTCTCCCTGTTCCTAAGCCGACCTCAGGTCCTGTCCAGAAGAGGTATCAGCCCTGCTAGTCATGCTGACACCAGAATCAGGGACAGTGTAACTTCACCCCAGAGAAAGCTTACATAGAGAGCAGGCCAAATGCAGCAGACACAGAACACAGGACAGACGGGCGACACGCACACACCGAGGCAAAAGGCGTCTGCTCGTGAAATCTCCTTTCACAAGATCTCTGGACCACACAGCTTGGCTCATTTCCAAAAAGGTGATTCCCCCACCTTCAAACGGATCCATGCCACCATTCTTGGCACCAATTTGGAAACTAGCTGTGAACGTCTCCAAAAAAAACAGAGATACAATATTAACCAGCCTGGAGGAGTTCCGAGAAGGCAGTACCATCACTGTCCCCACGTAACTCACTGCAGAGTAGCATGAGGGGATTGGAGATGGATGGAGGGTGACCAGAGCCCTCTGCCTGCTGCTGATACAGCCCCCTGAGAGCAGACACCTGAGTGCTCAGGTGATGGTCCACCTGTCTCCGCCCAGTGTTCAGGTGATGACCCACCTGTCCCCACCATGTGCTCAGGTAATGGTCCACCTGTCCCCGCCCAGTGCTCAGGTGATGATCCACCTGTTCCCGCTCAGTGCTCAGGTGATGGTTCACCTGTCCCACCCTGTGCTCAGGTGATGACCCACCTATCCCCGCCCAGTGCTCAGGTGACGGTCTGTCTGTCCTCAGCCATACAGACAACGTCCCATTGGTCTTCCTCCATACCTCCCCTTTCCAGGCTCTCAGCAGTGGATTTTTTTTAAGGTCCCTCCCAGGTAGTTCTGTTTTCCCACCTTCCTGGTTCATTGTATTTTTTATCTTCATAAAAGTCCAATTTCTAACTTTCCTTAAAAGTGCCACAAAGTCCCCACACCGCATTTCTCCCCCAAAGTTTGCTCAGTTTGTGGAAAACAGACACTGTACTCGAGTCACGTCAAACCCCTCCATCCTGTAGCCTAAGTTGTGGAGCTGCCCTCCTGGGGACGAGGGAGGAGGTAGAATAAACTTTCTCCAGAAGCTTCAGCCAGGACTGTGCACAGGCTGCTATGGGCTGAGCCACCAGGTGCAGAACAAACTTGGTCCCCTGAGCATTTTTTTTATCTTTTTTATTTTATTTTATTATTTTGTGTGTGTGTGTACCGTCAAATCAGATCTGACTGGTACAGGAGGAGATTGTCCCTCCTTCCCCGGCAGAGCATCTGGTGGATTTGAACCATGTACCTCTGGGATTGTAGTTGCAACTCCTTGCCACTAGGCCACCAGAGCTCCCCACCTCTGAGCATTCCTGACCCCACTGTCCTGATGGTGAAGAGTTGCCTGCTAGCCTCAAAGTGCACGGTTCAAATCCAACAGCTGCTCCACGAGAAAGACAGACAATCTCCTCTGCGTGCCTGCTGCCTCTAAAAACCTGCAGGAGGGTCAGCTACGGTCAGTTCTGACGCCCTGGTACACAACAACAGCCCAAACAACCCACACTGTTCTCTCCTTCAGGAACTCAGACAGCTCCTGCCACGACCATCATAAGGTGACAAGGCAGGGACGGCTGCATCCTGTAACGCCAAGTGATGTGCTGGTCACAGGTTCCAGTGACTGCACGTGCTCGGAGCAAAGAGCCAGCCTCACCTCTCAAGGTTCCTCTGGGGGGCTTTGAACTGCTGGCCTCTGGGTTAGTGGCCTAGCACCTAACTACTGGTGCCACCACATAAAGTGACTACAGGATCGGAGAAGCTCTAGTGGTACAAGGGCAACCCCACCAAAAAGCTTCAAGGGCACAGCCTGATGTTCTGCTTCTGCGGACATTCAGAACATCAACTGCACCCAGCAGCGACGCCAAGGTCAGGGGGTGATTGCCTACCCGGGCACTTGCTGAGGCCCAGGGCTGAAGGCCTCACAGAAGGCAGGCCGTCCCTGAGTGCAGGGGTCCTCCTTCAGGGGGTTCTACTGCTTCAGAGACTCTTCAGAGTCCATTCAATGCTGGTGTCAAGGTCAAGCATGTAGATGGGAATCAAGAAGTTGGGGGTTTAAAGCCACCAGCCCATTTGAGGCAACACAGAGAAGGGGCCGAGTGCACAGATACTGTCCACTGCTGTCCATCTGACCCAGCAGCTCTGTAGGACAGAGGGCTGTTTCACAGGGTTTCCAAGATCTAAGTCTTGATGGAAACTCACTGCCACACTTCTCCCTCAGGACAGCTTGTGGGTTTGAACTGCAGACCTGTGGTCGGCACCCAGCAGTGCAACGGCCTCTTCCCACACAGATGGCAGCCTCCTCCACACCCACCTGGTCACTGAGAAGTGGACCAACCCAATGGCAATGGGGCAGACCTACACTCCTGTCAAAGCCAGTCGATTTGCATTTTCCTCCTTGTCACTGGAGAAGTTCTGAAGCATTTCCCTCCAGTGGACGAGAATCTCTGGACCTCTGGGTCTCCTGGAACGTCGTCATTAACCTGAAAGTCCCTCTCCACCTGTCCCCACTCCACTGAATGACACCTGAGATGGCATCAGATCTCACCTCCCCTAGCACATCCTGGCTACTGCTCCTAAATTGTGGGTCTGTATTGTCGTGATCAAACTCTGAGCCCCGACATGCAAAGATAAGCAGCTCCCCAAACCTTAGAATGACCTCAACTTCCCCCCACCATTATGAGAAACTCAGGGTGCAGCAAAGGAGGTTACACGTGCTCCTGGTTCCCAACATAGAGAGCAAGGTGACACTGCTTCCATCTACACAGCATGCACTGTGACAAAGCCTGACTGTGGAGGGTGACCCAGATGGACAGAGGTGGGAAGCGAGTGTGTGCTGGACGGAATGACTCACAGGACATTCAGTCTATGAGAAGGGCAACTGTCAGCAAAGTGGAGTGACAGGGGGCTTGCCTGTCCACAGCAGAGTCACAACATTGCAGAACACCTAACTGCTGTTACAGGCATGTGATAAACAATTAAGACAGGATTAAGTAATCTCCTGCTTCCAAGAGGAGCCTTAATGTTGCAGGGTTACGTGTTTGGCTGCTAATGGAAAGGTTGGTGGTTTGAACCCACCTGCGGGGCTGATGGAGAAAGATGGAGTAGTCAGCCTCCATGAAAGGACCAGCATGGGGAGCCCAGGGGTTCCTTCTATTATGCCTATGGTGTTTCTAGGAAACAATCCATGGCTCACATCCATGGGCTCAATTTTGTGGCATTTGAGTGGAGGGGGAATTGCTGGAGAAGCTCAATATCAGCTATGAAAACTAGGCCAGGGGCTAATTGTGAAGCAGACCACCAACTACTCATATGCAAGTTCAAAGTGAAGCTAAAGAAAATCAAGTCAATTCCACAAGAACCAAAGTTTGACCTTGAGTCTATCCCACCAGAATTTAAAGACCATCTCAAGAACAGGTTCGAGGACTTGAACACTAATGAGTGAAGACCAGATGAGCTGTGGGAGGATATCATGAATATCAGTCATGAGGAATGCAAAAAAGGAATTACAAAGACAGAGGAGGAAGAAAAACCAAAATTTAGATTAACAGCAGCTGTAAAAACAGAGCTCATTAAGCAGGAATGGTGATGACCCTGTGGTTAAAGCTTCTGACTCCCAGCCCAAAACTTGGTGGTTCGAATCTCTCCGCTTGCTGCACAGAAGAAAGAAGCAGAAGCTGCAGTAGAGATTTACAGCCTCGCCATGTCTGGGGCAGCTCTGCTCTGCAGGGTTGCTGGGAGTCAGAATCCCCTGGAGAAGAGGGCTGTGCTCCCACTCTGCCGGACGTTCTACGAGGTGGTGACAATGGAGTGTCCAGCTAGCCTCGTAGAGTTTGAATTCTTTTAGGCAGTGTCCCTAGGGAGAAGGCTGGACAAAGCCCTTCCGTGTGATTACTGCCTCTGAAAACCCACTGGAGGTCAGCTGTGAGTCAGTCCGATTCCAATGCACAGATCAACAATAAGAACGGTGTTTGATTAAGATTCTTTTTCCTTGATACACCTTTCTTCCTAGGATATGAGTTGAAACCTTTTTTTAAACTGCCAGAGCATAAATATTTAAGACTTTGCAGGACGCAAGGTCTCTCTGAAACCCTTACTCAACTCGTCCACTTTGAAGAAAAAGAAGCCACAGGCCATTTGTAACAAAGAGCTGTGACTATGTTCCAGTAAAACTTGTTTTACAAAAGTAGGTCCTGGGCTTAATAGCAATCCTAGTTTGCTGACCACTGGCCTGGGAAAACCACACCAATGCTCACCATCAAGTTTATTCTGGCTCAGAGTGACCCCATGAGAGCGGATGTGCCCAAGGGCTGGTTGTCCAGGGAAGGCCAGGCTTGTCCGAGGGGCACCTCGCAGTGGACAAAGCCTTCCACTGTCCCAGCTGCGCTCTTAGCCCCTGAGCGTGTGGACTCTATTAACCCCACCCGAGAACTCCTGGGTTAGTCGGGAAGGAACTCAGTTGCCAATCCAAAGGCAGGATGTTCAAGTTACCAGCTACTTCACGAGAGAAAGATGAAGAATCTTACAGCCTCTGGAAACCACAGGAGGGTCAGCTACGACCAGTCAGTTCTGGGCGACAACCACAGCAACTGTTGTTGTTGTTAAGTACCGTCAAGTCGCAGGCAACTCATAGCGACCCTATGAAGAAGAGTCCTCGATGCTTGGGTGCCTTTCATCCTCTCTCCAGGCTCATACGGTTTCCAGAGTCAAGCTATTATGGAATGGATGCCACTCCTCCTTCCAAGCTTGTTTCAATCAGGGAGCTCCACCCACTCTCTGTCCACATTGGATAGCCAAACATTAACACATCTGACACATCCGTGTCAGTGTACAGCCTCACAGCAACCACAAGTGACCATGGTACAGCAACTTGTACACCAGGGCTATATGACCTAGAGGAATGTCTGAACAAAAACAATTAAAGACTGGCCCAAGGGCCGCAGGCTCCTGGAGGCAGAGTAGTCCTTCACGTCCAAAAACTGCCACAATACCCGTGCACACAGCACCATGCTCTCTCTGGCAAACAGGTCATAGCAGCCCACTACTATGTGAAATGTCCGGTCCTAGCTCCTCTGTGGCTGCCAAGGGCAAGTCCATCCTAACTCAAGGTGACCCCCACGTAGCAGAGGACAACTCCTGGGATGATGCAGAGGTGACAGTGCCCAGAAGCTAACTGTAAGGTCAGTAGTTCAAACCCACCATCCACTCTGAGGGAGGAGATTAGCAGTTGACTTTCTTTACACATTCACAGACTTGGAAACACCATGAGCTGTTGTCCTCTGTCCTTCATAGCCATCGTGGTCAGTTGTCCTCTATCCTGTGTGGCCACGGTGGTCAGTGGTCCTCTGTCCTACATAGCCACCATGGTCAGTGGTCCTCTGTCCTATGTGGGCACTGTGGTCAGTTGTCCTGTCTTTCGTAGCCATCGTGGTCAGTGATCTTCTGTCCTGTATGGCCGTGGTCAGTGGTCCTCTGTCCTGTGTGGCCACCATGGTCAGTGGTCCTCTGTCCTGCATGGTCACTGTGGTCAGTGGTCCTCTGTCCTGTGTGGCCACCGTGGTCAGTGGTCCTCTGTCCTATGTGGTCACCGTGGTCAGTTATCTCCTGCCCTGTGTGGCCTCTGTAGACTGTTGTCCTCTGTCCAGTGCGGTAACTGTAGTCAGTTGTCCTGTTCAGGCTGGTCTTTCTCCCATGGCACTCTGTGGGTTTGAACCACAGACCTTTTGATGCACAGCCAAATGCTTGACTCTCCAGACCACCAGGGTGCCTGCAGCTGCTCTAAGTGGAATCTGTGTCACGCATCCCTTGATAAGGATGGAAACATGCTGACAGTGTGGGCACCTCAAACATCCTCAGGGCCCGGTCAGGGGCTGGCACCGCCTCCCCAGGAAGCCTTGTCCACTGCAGCTAACTTTCCCGAGGCCCACTGGCTTTTCTGAGACGTGGCCACCAGGAAGCCAGTCCAAGCCTCAGCGCAGAGCAGGAAGCATGTGGACACTGTGGTGTCTACGAAGGGGAAACCTGCACAGGCCACAGCGCTGACCTCGATGCAAACCCTGATCCAGCTCGCCCCGGAGCTGCTCTGTGTACATCTGTCACAGCCACATTCACTGCCATGCGGGGTGGCCCATGTTGGAAGCTGCCCAGAGAGTCGCTGGGACGTGACACTACCCAGGTGGGACTCACTGGCCATTTTGGATCTGGATGCTGCCCTGGAGGTAAAGTCCACTGCAGACCTGGTGGAACAATGCTGAAGTGTTGATCTGCTTGCTGAAAGGTCAGAGGTTTGCACCCCCAGATCACATTGTAGGAGAAAGATGGGGCCACCGGCTGCCTTAAAGGTTCTGTGTCGGTAGGGGTAACAGCAATTCCCCTGGTTCCTGCAAGTCATGCCACGGCCACCCTGGAAGCACGGCTGGGTCTCAAAACACGCTGGCTTCTGAGCAGAGCTGTAACAGCAAGCTGGCCAGCTCCCTAACGCAGGGCCAGCCGCAGAGCTCAGTTCCCAAACGTATCTCTGTGATGAAGTCTGGTGCTTCTGAAGTTTAAACTTCTTCGACTTGTTAGGCTTGAACTTCCATGCTTTCAGTTACGGGGACGTCTCCAGAGAGATGCCTGTCCTGCTGTGCCACTCGGCCAGCCTCAGCCTGAGCCCTGGTGGCCTCGTGTGGTAAGGAGATGCACGGCAAGCGGAAGGGACACAGTTTGAGTCTACCAGCTGCCCCACAGGAGAAAGGGGAACTGGCTCTATCACCATGTGCAGCCTTTGAAAACGACTGGAGGGCCGGCAATGAGTCAATTCCAACTTGAGGCTACATAACGGCAACTGGTGGCTCTGTGGTTAAGGCCTTCAGCTACTAACCAAAACATCCTTCCCGTGGGCATGAGGAGCCACCTGCTTCCTCAGAGACCTCAGTGCAGATCTCAGGGGTACCCTCCCGGTCCCGCAGGGTCACCATGGGTCTGAATTTATATCACCAGGTCAGCAGGTCTAGCTGCCGCCCTATCCTGCGTGCTGAAGGCCCTGGGTCCTTCTTTGCGTGTCCCTGGTTCCTGTGGTGACAGTCCACTGGAGGGGTGCATTTTGGAGGCCCCATCTGACCTGCATGTGGAGCAGAGCTGCCGGGACACTTCAAAGCGACCGGCCACCTTCTTGGTGAAAAGCATCAAGTACAACATGACCAGCGAGAACAGTAGGTCGACGGCCTGGAGGGGAGCACATCGCTCTTGGCAGAAAAGGTGGAAAGACAGCATCCTGCTGTGTGGACATGTTCTCAGGACTCTAGTGATGGGGTAATGGTCAGCGAAAATAGGCTCTGGGCCAGGACACAGGCAGTGGACCAAGCCAGTGACTGTCCAGGGGTGGTGTGAGGACGGGGCAGCACGGGCGGGTGTGTTCTGCTATACAACGATATAGTCTGAGTCAGAAATGACGATAACAATACAACAACGAACCTTTCTAGAAACAAACACCAGGTCTGCTTCCAAAGGAGCTGGATCCAAGCCGAAGGCCCTGAGGCAGACAGCTGGGTGTTTCCCCAGGGCTCGCTGGTGATGGAGGCATCATGTGGACCTGCTACCAGTCACTTAGCATCAGAAGAAGCCCCAGGGTGCTGGCACCTCGGAGCAGGGTCCTGTGACAGAGGCAGAGCCACGGAGACCCCTACCCCTCTCCACAACACAGGCAGAGCCACAGAGACCCCTGCCCCGCCCCACAACACAGGCAGAGCCACGGGGCCCCCCTCTACACACAGCTGGGCTCCCCATTCCACTAAGAAGCAGAGAATAAAAGGCAGATCACTACTACATCTTCACGGGTACCAGAACGTCAGTTAGGAGGGACGCTCCAATCCTGGGCACCCCAGGGACGATCTCCCAGACTGTATGAGCTGCTCTGCAGGAGAGCAGGCCAGTGGGTGCTCAGGGCAGCAGGACACACACCCAGAGCAGGGATCAGCCCTTGGGTGGGATGGGTGCATCCACAGTGATTGTTTATGCTGGAAAGCTGGCCACCACCACCACCATCACCTCCTTAGATGAATGCACCACTTCAGGAGAGATAAAACAGGCATCTGTGATCAGTGAGCCGTGTGTGTTCTGGGGCTAAACGGCTTCAGAAAATGTCCTAATTAAGCTTCCCCAGCACTGGTTCCAAGCCTCCCCCTCTCCCACTTAGCTTCATGGCCTGGGCGTGCTGTTTACCGTAGCACTGACTGTAAACGTTGTTTCTGCCCTCAGCTGAGGAACGACACACAGGGAAGAGGAAGCCCATCTGCTCTGCTCTTTTCTCTTGGATGAGTGGCAATGGGGAGCCTTGATCTGCCATGGATTAAGGTGTGGACCCCACCCCCCTCCCAATCTCTGAGTGGCTGGTTTACTTTCTTTCTTTCTTTCTGTTTTTTTTTTTTTTTGAGGGGAGGGTGAGATTTGAAGTGAGATGAACTTAAATAGGTTGTTTCTGTTATGCTGATACACACAACTGTAATTAGATGCTCTGCATGCAGATTTTTCCTGGTACCCCTTCCCCTGTTCAGGCATGCTTGGCTGACCTGGCTGATGTCTGGGGACATGGAAGGGGTTAAAACAGGAGGGGGTAAGGCACCCTGTGATGCCCACAAAGAACAGAGCAAGCGATGCTATCTAGGGGACGGAGGCAGGTCAGCACCAGGGCTCTGAGGTGCCCTGCCTACAAGGGCTTCAGGGCAGCATCCCAGGATGTCTCACAGGATGCATGCACACCCCAGACATGGATCACATGTGCACAGGACGTGTGCACATGCTGGATGCCAATTATTCTTTAGTGAACAGTAAGAGGTGGTCTAGCCAGCTCTCTCCCACCTTCCATGTCAGACGTGAGGGTTTGCACAAGGGCAAATCAGGACCCAGTCACCACCACTTCCAAAAAAGAAGGCTCGAAAACAAAATAGAACAAACAAAAAACCCACCCAACCAAAAAAAGAGGAGGCTCAAAGTCAAAGTTTCTTCTGTGGCTGTAAAGAAAGCTAACTGACTTGAGAAACGAAACTTCACTGTGCTATTCCATATATACATTCATCCAGAAGACTCAAAGAAGCTTCTTTAGGAAACAGATTTTAAATATATTATGGAAGTGTAAGTGTTTTATTGCTTCTTTGTATATGTCTAGAAGCCCTGGTGGCAGAATGTGTTATGTACTGGGCTTCATCCAAACAGGTCAGTGGTTCTTTTTTTTTTTTTTTTTAGGTCAGTGGTTCTAATCCACCAAGCTCTCCATGGCAGGAGAGGGCTTGCTCTTCCTGTGAGGACTCTGCTTCAGAAGCCACATCAAGTCATGAGAGCCCACATGACAGTGTGGGCGTGGCTGGGGTTTGACAATGAACTTGAGGACGGCTGTCCTCACTGCTGTGACCAGTTTATAAAAAGTAATTGTTTCTTGCCCCTTCCTTGGTCTCATTATAAACAACAGCTACTGTAACAACAGGATTGTATTTCCATGTGGATGTGTGTCCGTGCACATACATATGTGTTCACATGCACACACTCTCATGTACAGACACACAGGCATATGTACATGTGCATGTATACGTGTGTGGAAACTGATGAAGCCCACTTTCCTGTCACACTGACTCCAAGTGGTGTGTGGAAATGTTGTGTACTTACAGGTACATACACAAACCACAAACACATGCTTAACCGCACTCAGATGTGTTACCCACGTGTAAGCACACCTCACTGTCGTGTGCTTCTCTTTACAGCTTGTTGCAGCATCCAGGCATGTTCACCACACTTCACACTTGTCCCACACTACGGCACACATTTGGGCCCAGTCTAGTATCAACGTTGGTCAGCTGTGCACCATGACATCAAACTGTCCACTGCATACAGTGGCCTGGGCGCCAGTCAGCACCGTCCCGTGGTGCAGCCCACACTCCACGGTCCCCACGGCACAGTCCCCACCACGATGTCCCCACAACACTATCTCCATGGCGCAGCTCCCCACAGTGCAGCCCCCACAGCACGGTCCCCACAGCATAGCCCCCACAGCACTGTCCCACCACGATGTCCCTACAACACTGTCCCCACAGTGCTGTCCCCACAGAACTGTCTCCACAGGACTATCCCCACAGCGCTGTCTTCACAGGACTGTCCCCACAGCACTGTCCCCACTGCACTGTCCTCACCACACTGTCCCCACAGTGAGCCTGCCCATGGAACTGCAGCAGTGGGTTCATTAAACAAACCCCAGCTGATTGCATGTACTGTCCACAAGTCCTAAGGCTCCATCCTTTGGGAAACAAATACCAAAACAACTAGAATTTTTCTTAACCAGCACTAAAATGTGAGGTTTCACCTGGAGATTATTTTAGAAAACATGAAGATGGAAAAGAGAACAGGTTTCCTACAACATTGCTGAGTTCATCTCTCAAACCCCCAAAGGGGCCTAGCACTCACACTGGAAGACTAGACCACTGGATAGAACAGATGAGGACAGGATGGAATCCATCCCCCCAGATCAAGAAGAGAGAGAGAAAAACATCAATACCTCCCAAGATCCCTTTAACTTGAGTGGAGAGAGAAGCAATCTAGATCATCTGACAGTCCTCAAATACAGAAAAGTAAATTCATGCAAGAACTAGTACACAGAGGGCTTGGGGAGGGGTAACAGTCAGAACAGAAACAAAACCAAACAGGACAGAATGGAAGGGGGTCAGGACACAAGCTCACCACACAGACGATGCATTCTATGGCTCATGGGGCTCAGAGCATCTACTGCTAAGGGGTCGATGCATTTTGCTTCATCCAGCTAGTAAGGGTCAAGGCTGGGCTTAGTGGCTTTAAAATGACAGTATATGCTTCTCCGAACACCTGTGAAGGCAGGGCCATTGTGGCAGTGGGGTCAGGGGAACTGAAATTGCTGCTGTAAATAGCAACATTGTGGCAGTGCAATGGGCAGTGGAAATTGTTGCTGTAAATAGCAACATTGTGGCAGTAGGAGCAGGGCTGCAGAACTGGGCTTTGATGAATATACTGTCCTTTTAACCAGAAGGAAGACTGGTGCTGAGCATGTGCGATGGAGAGGAAGCTAGCAAATGCCGCTGTGAAGGATGGGCGAAAGAAAGGAATGATGGGTGGTGCCCGACCGAGAGTCAGATGGAACCGAGAAAGCAGCGTATGGACTGGTGACAGGTCAGAAGCATGTCGCCTACTGTGACTGGTTGATGGAAACTGCTAGCACGTTGCCATGGAGACAGTGACTGGAGCTGCACTGGGTCATACCTTATCCAATACATTCCTGGTTGCTGGTAGTAGTCCAAAGACCCTGATCTCTTGATGGTAAACCCGCGGTCCAGCTAAGCAGAGAGAAACGGGCAACTCAGTGGGGCAACACTGCTGAGAGTCGAGTGAGCCCGGCCAGGCCGACTCCGCAGAGTGCGTGGCAGGAGCGGGTGCCAGTCATGGCTGGCACACCTAGCCCACCCTTTAGGGTGTCGCCTAACACAGCCTCTAACTGGCCTCAGGCACTGCAAGGACAATCTGTTAAACAAGGCCTGGTTAGTCTGTGGAGGGCACGTTTACAATGACCACGCCTTTCCCAAAGCTGGAAGTGCCTCTTTGCACATCGTCCAGGGAAATGCTTTCTCATCATCAGGTGATGTCCACCTCAGCCCCCTAAAAGAATCATCCACCCTAAAGGCTTGGATTGAAAGGCTCTTAACTCAGAAAGAAAAGATGGAACGAGTCAGACTGTGAAGTGTGTATCATTTGAATTTCTTTATGAATTAATCCTCAAAAGCAGGCTATTTTTTTTAAAAGTGGATAGTAATCACATCATTGAATGAAAAAAGATAATAGTATCAAACATTCTGTCTGTTTTCTCTGTGGAAATATGGAAAAGTAAACTGAAACCAAAGATATTTTTTCACTGCATATTGAAAATGCACATGTATCACCAAGCACTATGATTAATGCAGTGGTCCAGGGACAGAAGGCAGGCATGACCTCTGAAATGTCCATCCCAGAAGAATACGTCTGCTCATGCTGCCTGGGAAGATCCAACCCCAAAACCTGAAAGGGGAAGGTCACACTCCATGGCTCTGCCCCAGAGGCTGGGACCTGCAGTCTCTTCCTTTAGAGAAAATCTCTTACAAGCGTCCAGGTGTGTTCCCAGCCTGCACATAAAGTCCCCACCCAAAGGTGTTTCCAGAATATGCCTTTAAACCAAGACCTGCCTCAGGTGTGATCAACTCTAACAGCAACATGAGATTTTCACCTCTTTTTTTAAGACTTTTTTTTTTTTTTTAAATTTGGGGAAAATACAAATGCATATGCAGGTCGTTAAGAGAGCTACTTAGTAACTGGTTCTCTACTGCCATCTGCAGGTCAAGCATGGTATCCCCAGCACCAGGAGGCTCCAGTGCTAGAAGGAGGGGAGGGAGGGAGGAGGGGAGGGAGGGGAGGGAGGGGTGCTCCCACCCGGGAATAAGCCTCTCCTCAGCCCTTAGCTTGTGTGCTGAGTAGTAGGGATTTGTTCAGTGAGTCTGGAGTGCTTTATCTGCATGATAAAGATGCACAAGAAGTGCTCTGGAGCCTTGGGAAAATTGTTGGTTAAAAGAGTAAACAGCATTGAATGAGCAAAATTAAATTTGTTCTGACATCTCGGCCATTGGTTCCCCACCAGGCCCTTCTCCTCCCTTGCCCCTGGAAGTCTCCTGTTAAAATGTCATCTCTAATTCCATTTTATGTTTATAAATTGTATTTCATAACCTTTATTGCTTCCTTTCCGTGTGTGTATGAATCCTGCACTGTCAGGGCCACGATGTACCTTTGAGGTGATCACTGGACCCAAATCCCTGCTCTCTGGCTCTTGAGGAAGGTCAGATGGGTCCTCGCTCCCTGCCTCTGGACCGGCATCATGTACTCTTTTCTTGGGCTTCGGAATGCAGGGACCTAAAGGTGGAGCTGGGGAAATGGCCAGATCCACCAGCAAAGCAGTCTCTGGCCAGGCCAGGAGAAGCAGTCCAAGTCCCCTCAAACTGCCTCAATGTTTGCTGCTCTTCTGTCCAGAGAGAGAGCGTGCGTGGGTTCCTCATAATCATCATTTCTCTACAGCATGGAGTGACGTCTAACGGAGGGAAATCAGGTGAACTGAAGGCTGGTCATCAATTCCTGATTTCCTGGGAAAAGAACTGAATGTCACTGACCCTCTGCCTATCTACCTATAGTAAACAAACACTCCCCCCCACACACACACAGTAACAGAAACCAGCCACTGGGTTTGCTCAGCTCTAAAACTTCAAGGGAGCCCACTGCCCAACTTCCTTGGGGCACTGCGAGTCGATATGGACTGTGAGCTTTGGTTAGCAACCTGGCATAGTGCACATTAAGCTGTCAGGGCTCCTGTCTATATAGCAAAACCAAACACATTGCTGTCAATGAAATTCCCCCTGGGAGCCTCCTTATCAGATGGAGAAGCATTATTAGAACTGCGTTACACTGTCTCCAGGGCTGTGGTCCATTTGGAAGCAAAGTGCCACATCATTCTCCCATGGCATAGCTGATGGGCTTGAACCAATGACCTTTCCCTTAGCAGTCAGACACTTAACCATTTTGCCACCAGGGCTCGTCACTTACTATCTCATTTTCAGTTCTTTCACATTTCTGACAATAGTGAAAATTTACTATCTCATTATTTAGCACATAAATGACATGTGTTTGTAGAAATGGACTCCAACCTGAGAGTGGCATTAACTGTGATGGTGGTGGTTACACCGTGGCTCAGCTGGGCTCTGTGCTCAGTGGTATGGCAGTTACATGACAATGTAGTTCAGCAGTTACCGGGTGATATGGTGTAATAGTTATGCAATGATAGGAGTTGGCAGTTACGTGATAATGTAACTTGACAGTTATGTAATGATGCAATTTGGCAGTTATGCAATGATGTTACGCAGAGATGTGACTGGCGGTTAGGTGCTGATGTAACTGGTTATGCAGAGGTGTGACTGGTGGTTAGGTGATGATGTAAAGGGTTATTCAGAGATGTGATTGGCAGTGAGATGACGATGTAACTGGTTATTTAGAGATGTGATTGGCTGTTACGTGATGATGTAACTGGTTATGCAGAGATGTGACTGGCAGTTAGATGACGATGTAACTGGTTATTTAGAGATGTGATTGGCGGTTATGTGACGATGTAACTAGTTATGCAGAGATGTGACTGGTGGTTAGATGATGATGTAACTGATTATGTAGAGATGTGACTGGCGGTTAGGTGGTGATGTAACTGGTTATTTAGAGATGTGATTGGCAGTTAGGTGATGATGTAACTGGTTATGCAGAGATG
>NW_006399754.1:38797324-38801785 GCF_000299155.1 Elephantulus edwardii
GTTAGGTGACGATGTAACTGGTTATGCAGAGATGTGATTGGCAGTTAGGTGATGATGTAACTGATTATGTAGAGATGTGACTGGCAGTTAGGTGATGATGTAACTGATGATGTAAGCTTTACCAACCAGCTTCTGCACAGGAAAAGAGACTGGGCAGTGTACTCATGAGGGTTCATGCCCTGGAAGTCCTTGGGGCAGCGAGACACTACAACCTCTCACTTCTCCCTGACGGTGAATAGCCCATGTCCCTGAGCTGTGGCTGGAATACAAGGGAAAGTCTGGAGCTCCCTTTCCTCACAAATGCCCTAAACTTGTCCCTGCACTGTAATAATGGGGGACAGAATGAAAATCAATGTCCAGATCCAGGGTTGGTCTGAAAATGGCAGCAAAGGCCACCTCTATTCACCCATTTCTAGGTTCCAGGCCCCCTCAGAAGCAGGAGACTCCAAGTCCTTGTCGGGCACAGCTTTCCTTTGGGCTCTATGGCATGTTTCAAACAGCCAGACCAGCATTCACATCTAAATTGCACTTTAGGATTGACAAGTATTTTCAAAGACCTGTTTAGCCCTATAGCAGGCAATAACTTTGACAATTAGTTGACATTTACATTCTTAGAACTTCATAGTGGGCAGCATACAATGGGGGAGCCAGAAACCCACCATTCACTTCAATCTGCATGGTCTGTGTGGGCACCGGGCAGTCAGGTTGTGACCACTGGGACTTGGAAGCCAGAATGCACTCAGAATGGTCACCTCATGGTATGTAGAGTGAAGGGGGGATAATCAATGGCCCTTTTACTTTTAAATATTAAATGTAGTAGTTATTTGAGGTTCCCTCACAGGGACTGAACTTTATAAAAAAGTGTCCGGGTCAGGAGAATAGCTGTATCTTCTCCCATCACTGCCATCCAGTCACTGGATGGCTATGCTGTGATTTCTATCCCCTGTGGCCATGAGACCCTCAAAATACTGTGAACACACCAGGATTAAGCAAACAAAGCCAAGATAATGAAAAATCAATAAAATGAAGGAACAGTGGATTCAGGAACAGCAACACGGACAGGATGGCAGAGGTGGGGAGGGTCTACCCACCTGCTGCCACTGAGGCGGCAGCCAAGAGCAGCCTAGTCATGACCAAGCGTGCTGGCAGTCTATTCCAAGAGGAAGCCATGGGATCCGACTGTTTGGAAGAGACTCGTCTTTGCAATGAACAATGAGAACAGAGTACAGGGTGCCTTGTTCAGCTGAGAATCACTGTGATGTGAAGACCTTCAAAAATGACTGAGTATCAAATAGTCACACAGGACACAGATGGTCAGAGAAGATGTGAGTATGGTGAGATTCCTGTGTGAGCTCTCAGCAAGAGCTAGGAGGGGAAGTGGCCTGGGAATACACAGCACCCACAACACACACGGAGGGTGTCCTGAGGGGCACGCCCCTCCTAGACCTGCAAGTCCCCCGGCAGCCACGGCACACATGTCCAGCTGAGTCAAGAAACAGGAAATGCAGACAGTCCCGTACATCTGCACGTATGCTTTCTTCAGAGCATGAGCAAAGGCAGAACCTCAGAAGGTTCATGTTTTATGCAGATAATGCGCACTTCCTTTTCTGCAAACTGTGCACCCCTCTCTCCCATTAGGTTTTCAGAAGAGCGTAGGCACCGCGCACGGGCACACCGGACGTCTGTGCATGGCATGTGGACATATGCGTTATGTACAAAACTGGGGTGGAGCAGAAATGGAAATGGTTGCATCAAAATGCCAGTCATTTCTCTGTAGCCTTAGCTGAAGTGCAATTGTAAAAAAACCCCAAAGAAAACAAGACAATTTTAAAAGTCCAAGGAAGGGGTTAAATATTCAGTCCTTCTCCTGGGAGTGAGGCAGGTGGACTGTAGAGTCCCTGATTCCATGGAAAACGAAACAAAATGCCCCAAGCAATTGCCACATTTGAATATGATGCTAGCCCTTTCATGCTCTGGGGGAAAGAGGGAATTATTGAAAACTCAAGGACTCTGAGACTTGAATCTATTTACTCTAGAATGTGACACTGGGAAGTGTACACTGTCACTATTTCTGTGGCCAATTTAATCTTTGCCTGGAGCTACGATCAAATTCCATGTAGTTTATGTCAGTATGTACAGAGAAAAAAAAATTAAATTAAATAAGCCCAGTGCAGTTGCATCAATAAAATGATAAATGTTAAAAACAAATAAAAATAAAACCCCTTTTGAACTTTAAAAACAGAAAATTCTAAGTAGCAGGAGAGGATGAATTCTTTGGGTGTTCACAGCAATGTGATTTCATGGAAATTCTTACTGGGAAGGACTTCTGACTGTTTTGGCTCTGGTTTTGGTCTCATATGCACATCCACAGCATTTTAAGCAAATAGCGCATTATATATTTTCTACAAACATGTTCTGCCCACCATCACCCCAAGTATTTTTAAAGTGTGAGTATTTCTAATGTGTTACTGTACAGTTCTTCCATCATATGCTTATGAAAACACTAGGGTAGGGCTTCTGAAAGTAGCACACGTGTTGTTCGTGTAAATTTTGGCACGCAGTTCTCTGGCCTCATTTCTAATCTCTCTCTCAGCTCCCTTCTCTCTTGGTTTCTGACAAAAAGGCACCAGGTACTCTCTTCCTGGGAGCCAGAGTTTGTATTGGCAAGAGTCCAGTGTCAAGAAGGTTTTCTGCTTTAAAAAAATCCTGCCATTCCTAAGTGCTAGGAGGCAGCCTGGGGTGGTAGAATAATGACTGTCCAGGAAAGGGCTGCGGAGCCCTCACACACATCACCCCTCCTCCTCTCCTATGCTAAGTGGTCAGGCTGTCTGAAGCAATGTCCCAGCTCCGCTTGTGCAGTGGGGTCTCCCGGGACACCTGTCCCCCTGCAGATCTGTAAGTGTGGAGGCGGCTATTTTAGATGCTTACTGCTATGACAGAGACTCCAGCGGCTGTGCTGTTGGGCTTGGGCCCCGTGTTGAAGTGTTTTCTTATCTTCCCAGCCACTGACAGCTGATGCTCATTCTCTGGGAAGCCGTCGTCCTGGGAAAGAAGCAAGGATGAGAGAGAAAAAGGTCAGTAGGAAATGAAGCCAGAATCTTCTCATAACAGGCTTAGATTCAGAATTTGTGGCAAATAAAAGAGAGTGTCTTCTTGTCAAAAATGAAATACTGAAAGGATCCTACAATGAACTGAATCACAAAAGCTTTTCCCTAAATAAACTTGTGTGAGTCCTGGTGACCCTTGGTCATCTTCTGCAGCTACAAATCTTAATGAGAGGACACACATCGTCTTTTCCCCATGATGCAGCAGGTAGAGTGGAACCTCTGACCTTTTGGTTAGTGTTCCAGCACATAACCCATTGTACCACCAGGGCTTCTTTCTCTGGATAAAAGAAACTATGATTTCCAATAAAAATCTACTTTCCAGTTACTCTTCTAGGAGCAGATACAGTGTCGTTCATTTGGAGTGTTAGGAGGGAGGGAACCAATAGAAATGCTTTTTCTTCCCTCCCCAGCCACCCCAACAGCAAAGCTTGACCCACTTAACTCATCGGTCAGAGGCACTGATGGGCCTTGCAGACGGACTCAGGTCAAGCCTGATCGACATGTGCACAGCAGGCACCTCTCCTGGGGAGAGCCTTCCTTCAGTCTGAGCCCTCCTCACTGCCCGCGAGGCTGTCCCCATGGGTGGGCCACAGCTGTGGAAGGACACTGCCTCCAAGGACCATGGGATGAGGAAGCGTGCTGACCACGAGGAGCCCCTGGAGGCCCTCTGGAGGGGCTATGTAGTGCTGAGTCCCCGTGGACCCTGCTTCCCTGCACTCTGAGAGAGTGGAATTTTTTCTGTTTTACCAATTGAAGGCTCTGGCCACAGTGTGTCCAGCATGTCCACTAGCATCATTCCCCCACACCTGTGCTCACATCGATGCAGAGAGCTGTGTGCTGTCTCCATCTGTGTGTGACCCAGGGCCTGTGTGGACATCAGAGTGGCTGTGGGGTCATGCACAGAGCATGATGCAGAGCATAGAGCTGTCTGCCACATCTATGTGTGCCATGGAGCCCTGTGAGGACAGCAGAGTGGCCATGGGGACACTGGCATAGAGCACAGAGCTGTGTGTACCTGTCTGACATGGGCACCTGTGAAGGTTACGTGGCTCCACAGGTAACAGGTGGCAGGGGGAGGTCAGATAACACTGGGTGCGGTGACTCTGAGCTGGGCTTGGATTTGCAATGGGGCCTTTTACCACCAGCTGGCCTCAGATCATTGTTCACTACTGTGGGGCCTCACAAATTGGTGGGGATACCTCTAACTTCACATCTGAAAATACTCCAGGACATTATGCAGTGAAAGAGGGTGTGACTGAGGGAGCTCGCTCACACACACACACACACACACACACACAAGCACAGATGCAGACACACATGTGCACACATGCACGTGTACATGTGTGCACACAGA
>NW_006399754.1:38802443-38803261 GCF_000299155.1 Elephantulus edwardii
TGTGCACATATATACACACCTGCAGACACATATGCACACACAGTAACACTCATGTACACATGCAGACACACAAATACACACATGCATATACAGAAACACACAGGCATACATTCATATACACATATACAGACATGTACACACACAAATGCAGAGACAGACACACATTCACACATGTGCACACACACACAAACATGCATGCCCAAAAAATACACACATGCAGACACACACATTCACCTCTGGGCAGCTACACCATGTGTATGGAGACCTGTATACATGTGGAAGACCTGAGCATGACTGCATTAAAAGACATGAACGCCGTCTGTGGGGACGAATCTGCCCCCACGCTGCATGCTGACTGGGAGAGGAGGCAATGTATTAGTCTGGAAACCATAAAGCAAGCAGAGCTGTCCAAACATATATTTTACATATTTACATCTTTACCACCATTCTTTAGAGTCCTTCACATGCCAAAAATACCCTGTGAATTCTGGAAGGGGATGACCTGGCAGCATTCACAGGTGTTTGAGGGCACTAGTGCCACATGTTCAGGGGCCATTACAGAGTCTGACGTGGCTGGCTGTGGTTTGTGGGGTCATTCTGGAGTCTGACATAGCTGGCTGTGATTGGGGGGGGGTGTCATTCCAGAGTCTGACGTGGCTGGCTGTGGTTTGAGGGTTATCATCATACACTTGGTTTGGGGAAGTTATTCTGGAGTCTGACATAGCTGTCTGTGGTTTGGGGGGGTCATTCTGCAGTCTGACATAGCTGGCTGTGATTTGGGGGTCATCCTGGAGTTTGATGTGGCTGGCTGTGGTTTG
>NW_006399754.1:38803361-38827809 GCF_000299155.1 Elephantulus edwardii
TGATGTGGCTGGCTGTGGTTTGGGGGGTCATTCTGGAGTCTGATGTGGCTGGCTGTGGTTTGGAGCTAGTAAGGTTTAGATTTAGAGATTCCCATCTGCAATTTGGCAGAAAATTGCAGTGGACATGAAAGAAATTCCCTTGCAAAACAGAAAAACGAGCAGCTGCAGCTGTCTGCTGGAGGTAAGAAAAGCAGCCACTGTGGTGGTTCCCTTCAACCCTACGCTGTGGACTGAAAGGTGAACGGGGTGAACCCACCAGAGGTTCCTCAGGAGAAATCCATCCCCTGTCCTGCCCTGCAGGGGTCTCTGAGTCAGGCTGTGGTCTCCCCCCTCAGATAGCACTGAAGGGCAGCTGTGAGTAGGGACCAGCTCCATGGTCATGGGGGGCAGTGTCTGGGTTCATGGACTTTTACAGGGGCTGATGATCAGGTCTTTCTCCTGAGAAGACCCTGGGTGGGTTCAAACCATTGACCTTTGGGTTAGCGCCAAGTGCTTAACTGTCACACCATGAGGGCCCTGATCAATACGGTTGGTGACTCTATTGAGTATCGCAGCATATTGGGGTTCTCGTAACTTGTAAGGGGTCTCAGGCACGAGAAGAGAAAGCTCACCACTCCTGTGGGCGGGATGATTGTGGGTTAAGCTTCTGGCTTCTGTCCACTTTCTTTTTTAGTGAAAATGGTCACTCAGCCTTGACATCTCCAGGGAGCGCCCATCAATAACACTGAAGTATGAAAGGTGGTCCCTGAGCTTGCACCCCGCGTAGGTCTGGGGTCTCCCATGCCATCATCATGGACAGGGCTGCAGGCCTTGCACCCTTGGAGGTCCTGGGGTCAGCAGTCCTGTGCCACTCCTGAGCGGCCAGCAACCCTGTCCCTAACACAGCGTCCTGTCTGGCCCCGTGGCAGCCTCACAGCCTCTAAGCCATGGCTGCAGCTTCTGTACAGTCCACGGCATGGGGCCCCCTTTTACTTGAAGTCCACCTCTAGGGCTTCTTCTCCTAACACCCAAAACTCCTGCGATGAGGTCCCCACAGCACCACTCTGAGAAGCACTGTGGCTTCTCATTTTGGTCTGGCAGCCCACAGGCTAGTCCACGTCCTCCACCAACACAGAGGGCAGCAGAATGAGAGCTCACACTCTTTCCCACTCACTGTCCGGCTCTGGAAGGCGCAGGTCACTGAGAAGACCATGGTGTGGGCCAGGCACACCTTAGTCCTCTAAGTGGCCTCCTGCCTCTTCCTTAGCCATCTTTCAAATTACTCCAAATAAATTCAGGACGCATGAGCTCATACCCAGCACACAGGAAGTAAGGTGAGCAACAAGATCTTTGCCACAAGCCACACGCGGAGGACACCGCTGGGCGCTGCCTATACTAGCACCAAGGAGGCAGCAGGGCCAGATGGGGTTTCATGCTGCGTGAGACTGCTCCAACTCAACACCTAACTGCAATGGTGGTGTGTCAGTGACAGGGCACTGGCCAGGGGACGAGGACTGCAGCCCTGTCCATGATGATGGCACGGGAGACCCCAGACTCCCTGGAGACCACCTTTCATACTTTAGGTCCATGTGAGCCGGGGGAGGGCCACTGTGTGAGCAGCGGAAGTGACCACTTTCTCACTTTCTGAGAGACAGGACTATGGGGAGGGCACTGAGGACTCTGTGCCTAAGTAATTCTTTAATTGTGGCCACTTTCCTCTCTGGGCAAGGCCCTCTGTGACACCAGATGGAACTTGATACCAGGGAGGAACAGTTTGTTATGGAAAATCCTCTTTGAAATCTTAAGGAGCCTTGATGTCTAGTGTGTATGGTGCCAAGCTGCTAACAAAGAGGTCAGCATTTCAAAGTCACGAGCTGCCCGGAAGGAGAGAGATAAGCACCCTCTTTCCATAAGGACAGCCTGGGAGTCCCACAGATTGGCATGCACCCCACAGGGGCAGCCTGAGTCTCATTCTGGGCTTGCAGCCCTCATTTGTCTGTTTTGGCCACTGTCGATCTACCTGTGAGGCCTAGATGCCCCTGTTATTTTGAGAGGAGGAAGACTGCCCTCTTTTCTTTTTTACCTCTCCCAACTTCTGCTGGCCAGACTTTAATACTTACGGATCCTGAAGGACAAAGCTGAACTGTCCCCAGGGTCCCTGAGGCTGTGAACCCCTAAGATGTAGGCTGTCTCCTCCTCCTCCACTCAGAGCAGCAGGTGGGTGCCAAGTGCTGACCATTTCGCTAACCATTGCACCATCGGGATACCTTCACTCAGTTATGACACAAAGGCCATGTTCAAAATTAATTACTATGGACATCAGGGGCTCTGGTGGCCTAGTGGCAAGAAGCTGTGCTGCAATCCCAAAGGTACATGGTTTGAACCCACCAGATGCTCTGCTGGAGAAGGAGGGACAATCTCTTCCTGTGCCAGTCAGATCTGACTTTACACAACAAGGGGAAAAAGAAAAGACTGGCTGCAGCCTAGACTGTGGATTAAAGCTCAACATCAAGAAAACAAAGCTGCTCTTATTCTGGGCTGTTGTCATACGTAGGATGCCTAATCACACACTCCTTTTAAACAGTTCTTTCCTTCATCTGTTCCAATTGCAAAGAGGACTGGAGTGGGGGGCAGGGTAAATGTGCAACAATGAATGAATATTTTTTTAAACAGTGAACTGTGGAGGGAGAAGAATGGGGGGAGTAAAATGTGCAGGAATAAAGATCTAACTTTTCTGTAAACTTGATAAAACCACAATTAAGGTAAAAAGTTTAGTTTTTCAAAAGGGTCAATAAAATTGACAAACCACTGGAAAACTTAACAAAAGAAAAAACAGATAATAAAAAAATAACTACTATAGACATCAAATGCCAAAAAGCTATTTCCCCTGCAATCATATCTGCCCCATAGACGGTCTATTTAAATTATGGCAAGAGTTTTCTTTTTCCTTCCTTTCTCATTTTACATCCACATGATGACTTAAATGTCATACCACATTTGGGAATTGTGTTTGGAGAACCCGAGAAGGGAAGTGAGATGGGGCAGCCACTCGGTCCAGCAGGGGCTGGAGACCTAATTACTCACAAAGTGGGACCATGTGTGTGTGTGCAGCCTGTGGACTGGAACCCAGGGGCCATTCTCCCCTGCAGAGTGGATTTGACTCACAGAGACCCATTAGGGAAGGAGTGCAAGGGCCCCGAGGGCTCTAAGCATGGGCTCCCTGGAGGCAGGGGGGCTCCCCGGAGGCAGGGGGGCTCAGCTCCCCCCTCCATGCAAAGAGTACCCCCCTTTCTCCATGTGTTCACACATGAGACTCTGAAAGTGACTGGACTAGGACTGGCTGCACAGTGGGGTTCGAAGACAAGCTTGCCTACTTTAGGCAAATCACTTCCCATAGCCTCAGTCTCCACAACATTGAATGGGTCCACACTCACACTGCTTATTTCACAGGTTACTACTGGCTAGCCTTGTCTGCAATGAATGCTCCCGCCCCTTCCTTCCCTCCCTGAGCTTCTCTGTACATCTAGTAAGTGCTGACATATCCTAAGGCGGTTTATCTGCCTCCCAGGGCTCCAGGAGCTTGTAGAAGGAGCTCTAGAGGAAGAAGGACGTGGCTGCTTCCAGGACAATAAACCCACGGTCTTCGGCTCGCTCTGGCCCCTCGAGAGCTCTGTGTGGCTTCAAACACCAGACCTCGCAGTCAGCAGCCACACCGCTAACCCCAGAACCCCTACCCACTGCACAGAACACCCTCCTTTCCACTGAGCACCCAGGTCCTCAGAGAGCTGGTCACTGAGAAGTCAGCCACCCTGCCCATTGGCTCAGGGGAACACGTGTGCACAGCCACTGTCTGGAGAGGCTGTGGCCACAGCCACTGGGTCCAGCCCTGGCTCCATGCAGGTCCACGGCCTCTCACTGCCTGGACCTTAGAACAGCCTCCCCAGCGGGGCTGAGGGGTGGCACCCGGCTCCTGACCAAGAGTGGCTGGGTCATTTGGATGGTGTGAGGCTCTGGTTTCCTCTGTCCCAAGGCAGGAATCATGGACTTGGTTTGTTGCCTGAGCAACGAGAAGCAGACCTGGTGCTTCTGCCTCAGCTGACGGCGCAGAGACGTGGGACAGACTTGGAGAAGTAAATGCCGATCTTGCAGCTTCTTCATGACAGCCCAGGTCATTGCTGGGGGGAAGTCAGCAGGCAAAGGGCAGCCTCCGTGAAGACACGGTCTCAGACAGCTCACCGGCAGGACCATTCTGTCTGTGGAGTTGCTGTGGGGGGGTCGGGGGGTGGTGGTGTGTGTGTGTGTGTGTCTTGAAGGCCCTGCAGGGTGTGTGTGTGTGTGTGTGTGTGTGTGTGTGTGTGCATGCTGGTGGCCCTGCAGGGGTGTGTGTGTGTGTGTGCTGGTGGCCCTGCGGGGATGTGTGTGTGTGTGCGCTGGTGGCCCTGCCTGTGTCCCTGAGCCTAAGGCTGCCCCATCCCTGTCCTTGCAGAGAGGCACTGTATGTGCCCCAGAGTTCTGGGGGCTCTGCTGATGACGACCACACTCCTGCATGCTGTCACGTCTGGCCCATCCCTGTGGGAATTCCTGCACTGTGATCTTTGCGTATCCGCATTCAGCTGCTGGCAGCTGGGTGCCATCTTGCTCTTCTGGTCCCCAGGAAGTGGATCCTGGTCTCCGGGCAGTGACCCTAGTCTCTGGGCAGTGATGCTGGTCTCTGCACAGTGATCCTGGTCTCCGGACGGTGATGCTGGTCTCTGGACGGTGGATGTTGGCTTTCATGGTCATTGATACTTTGGACAAAATGCTTCATTGAGTCTTTGATTTTCTTCCCTCTGCCTTTCTCTGGACAGAGAGACCAATACTTGTGTCTTACAGCCACTTCCAAGCTTCTCCCCACGATATGAAGAGTATTGTCTCTGGACATGTCACATCAACTGACCCACAACCTTTGGAGGCTGAGGCTGCAAGGGGCAGACCAGCAGGCATCTCCAGAGAAGCTGCTGGGAGGGCGGGGCTAGAACCACCAATCTTCTGGTCAGTGCCCAACCATGGTGCCACCAGAGCTTCTTACAGCAACAGTACACAGCTTGTCCGGCTGCTCTGTCTCCAGCCTGAAAGCCGGCCAGCCCTACGGGGTCCCTGTGATGGCCTCATGATGGCTGGTGACCCACAGTGTATTCATCAACTGTCTTCCCCGTCAGTCTGGAAGCTTCACTGACCCATCTAGTATCACAGAACCAGCGTCCTTCGCCCTTCCAGGAATTGAACCTGAGTGGGAGGAGCTGAGCACCCGCCCGGGGCGTCTCCCTCCAAGTGAGCACCAGCTCTCATCAGTGGGACGAGTCCTCACCGTCAGGAGAGCATGTGTGAGGGGCGAGTGTCCCCTTAGTCCCACAGGCCGCCCCGATGCACCACGCCTCACCTCCCTTGTCACACACCACGCACACTATTTTTACAACAGCCTGTGCTGATTTTCCACTCAACTGTTCCCTTTGTTTCACTTGCTGACATCAACGACAATGCCCACAATGTAACTTGCACTTCTCACTTCCCCACCTGTGATTCCCATTTTCACCCAGCCTTCTGAGTCTTCTCTTGGGTAAGTCCTGTCATTCAGGCGTTATGGGGCTGCTTATTTTTGGAGCGTGAGTGTTGCTTTGGGGCGACTGCTTATTGTATGTCCTGGTTGTGTGTGGGCTCTGCTCTTAGTTGGAAGGGTAGCTGATGGGCGTGGTCTGGGGCACAGGCAGCCTGGCACCGTGTCTGCTCTGCCTGTATGCAGCTCTGTGAGGCTGAGAATGGGCCCAGACAGGCCCACCACCTGCTCCGTGGTAGGCGTGGGGTCCTGCCGCTGTCTGGCACAGTCACGGGGGACAGACAGCAAATGCAGAGAGAGGGTGGACTCATGAGGGACCTGCACGAGGCTGTGAAAGAGTATCGGCAGTTGGGGGCGAGGGAGGCACTTACGTTGACCCAGGGATGCTCCAGGACCTGGACGGCTGAGAAGCGCTGGTCCACGTCCACCAAGAGCATCATTGTGATGAGCTCCTGAAGGAGGAAGGGCAGCTGTTAGCAGGCTGTGGCCACACCCCTGTCTGCTTCTGGACAGGCATTCACACAAGTGGTTGTATGATTCTGACATGGACACCCCTGCGTGTCAGGGCAGTGCCAGCCACCACAGACAGACTCCTGAGGAGACAGCCAGGCCTCTCCTCCCAGCCACCACAGACAGACTCCTGAGGAGACAGCCAGGCCTTTCCTCCCAGGTGTTCTGGACCCACGGGCTTCTGAGGTTGGTGGTTCTGACCCACCAGTAGCTCCTCAGGAGAGACCTAGGCAGTCTCCTCCCAGAGAGCTTTACAACCTGCAACCTCGACTCATGAAGCAGCGAGGGGCCGGCCGTGGGCTTTCTGGTAAAAAGCCAGTGGAGACTTGGTGGTACAGTGGTTAAGTGTTTGGCTGATAACTAGAATGCTGATGGTTCGAAGTTTCCCCTGAGACACTGTAGATTATGGCCTTCCTCTGGAGCAGACCCACTCTGACCTAAGGGTCACTGTGAGCTGGACCCCATGTCTTCCTACACTCCCCAACGTGGTCTCAAACCTCTAACCTCTTGTTTAGCATCTGAGTGTATTAACTGCACTACTGAGACTGCATTTATGTAGACATTGGACTGCTGGGTGAGGACAGCTAGCTAGATGTCCGACCAGGTGGACATAATGTCATCCTTCTAGGTAGCTGTTGTTTGGCGTCTCTGGGTTAATTTTGACCTCACATGATAGGGGGAAGCTGCCCCACTGGGCCCCCTGACTTTTATGGGAGCAAATTTCCAGGTTTTTCTCCTGTGGAGCCACCAGGTAGGTGTGACCACCAGGCTCCGAGTCAGCAGACAGGTGACCCGACGAGCGGTACACAGAGAGCATGATGGATGCAACAGCTGTGCTTGCCCAGCAGGGTAAGAGCTGTGGTTCTGAACAGCACGTTAGGGAGGTTTCTACAGGAAAGGGACATTCACGGATGACAGGAAGATGATGGGGTACAGTGGGCGTGGATGTGGGGTGCATTCAGGCTGCAAGAGGCACAACCAGAGACCACGACTGGAGAGAGGGGTCAGTTCTGGCCCAGAGTGACCCGCACATTGGGTTCTGAGTCTCTAAATCTTGACAGGAGGAGATGGCCTCATCTTTTACGTACTGGCTGGTGGATTCAAACCACTGACCTTTTCATTAGGAGCCTGGCACAATGCTCTCTACACCAGCAGGATGCCTAGTAATAATGTGTGCAGACACTCACTTGGAATGGTTTCTCACTCTTAGCATACAACATCTCAGAATTTATATTCCTATTAGCACAGTCAGGGTGTCTGAGGAGCAGGAGTTATAGAAGCTGACCTTGGCAGAATCGGAGACATTCTCCCAGTATGGAGAAGGGAAGTCCACTTGTCCCATCAAGATCTGGTCAAAAAGCACCTCCTGGTCATCACCACTCCTGTGTATCGGTGACAGTAGGGAAAACAGAGCGACCTTGAGGTGTGTGTCCACTCAGGAACAGCTCCTTGCCCCCACCAAGCCTCTCAGTGCACAGAGGCCAGCGGGAGGTATGGGGTTCCGGTCCACCAGCAGAGGCTGAGCCCCAAACTCTGTGAGGCCAGTCATGCAGGGTGCGGGGGTTAACACATACAAGGTGGGCTGTGAGTGGAGCTCGAGTCACACTTTTCCCTGAGGGAGGACACCCACCAGGGCCCCTAACCGAGGTCCCTAATTGGGGCTCTAAGTGGGGAAGATCCCAAGAGGAGGGGCAGTGTGCAGCAGGCGCCGTACCCACGGAACGGGGGGAAGCCACACAGGAGGATGTAGGTGATGACGCCTGCGGCCCAGATGTCCACCTTCAGGCCGTACCTGGAAAAGAGACGGGACTGGAGTTAGTGGAGCCAGGGCGGGACCGAGGATGGTGAGTTCTATGCCGCACCCAATCAGAACCAACCAAGAACACATCTCCAGCGAAGACCCGACGGCTGAAGACAGCACGAGGGAAGAAGGACAAACCAAGAAGGAATAAACACTCCACTGACACACATTCCTGGTCACTGTGGCCTGGTGTCCTAACTGAAAGGTCAGAGGTTTGAACCCAGCAACCACTCCCTGCAGATGGACAGCACCCTGCTGGAGTGTCACCGTGCATCTAAAGCTACGTGACTACTCTCGGGTTCGTTTATGTCCAAATATAAAAGAGGGGGAAGGGTCTGAATCCACAGGCAGGCTGTTCAAATCCACCATCTACCCCGAGGGAGAAGAGTGAGCAATCTCCCACGTCATCTGTGAACTGTGGAAACTCCCTGGAGGGTCAGCTATGAGTCTGTCCTGCTCGCAAAGAACCACATCTTATTGGGCATCATCGAGTCAGTTCTGACCCAGAGTGACCTTATGTGACAAAGCAGGGTTTCTTTGGCGGGGACCCTGACGAGAGCACATCAGCCGGCCTTCCATCACTCTGTTTCCGAAAAAGCATGCTCAGAACTTCTCAGAAGAAACACAGGTCAGGTGCCTCCTAGCTGGGCACCCACCAGCAGGAGTCAGGCTCTGGAGAAGGGCATCAGGCTTGGAAATTAGACATTCAACAAAAGGCCTCAAAGCAATGGACTGGCACCGTAGGCACACCGGTGGACTTGGACGGGGCGACAGCTGTGAGACGGCCCTGGCCAGGCAGCGTGCCGGCCTCCTGCACATGGTGCCAATCAGACAGAACTGGAGCCTTCACCAGAGCAGACCACCAAGCCTCTCCCCCTCAGAATAATGGTGGTTTAACTTCAGACCTTTTGCTTAGAACCACTGAGGGGGAAAATGCTGCTAGAGTCATCTAGATTGTGGTCAGCTTCCTAACTTTGGAAATGACAATGATGGAATGGGCCCCAGTGTTGACAGCATAAACACACCACCTCATGCCTTCACCCATCACACCCAACCCCTGACCTCGCAAAGGAACACAATTCCTCCCTGAGGGGACTTTACTCAGCTGAGCAGAGTCCACACACTGCCCTGGCCAGCTCTGAGCCATCTGTGACATCTGACACCATATGACGTCTGATGACATCCAGAATACTGACACCACCTGCACTTAAACCCAGGTCTCAGTTTATTAATCTGTGAAATGGGAAGAGACTCGAACCTACTCATGCAGACTCTCAATGGGTCTCTGAGGCTGTAAATCCTTATGGGGCGATTGCCTTCTGTCTGTCTCTGGGAGTTGCTAGTGGGTTTGAACCTCTGACCCTTGATTAGCAGCCTCAGTGAAACACAGTGTGCCAAGAGAGTTCCTTAAAATGCAGAATTTCCTCCCGATGGAAGAGTAGGAAGCACTGGCAGGTGGTGGGTTAGTATTCAGATGGTCACTAGAAGGTCTGTGGTTCAAATCTTCTACTCTAAGCCCCTCAGGAGAGAGCGGGGTGGCCTGCTTCAGTGAGGACAATGGCCAGGTGGACTTGTGGGGTGGTTCTGCTCTGTCCTGCCAGGTGGCCAGGCTCTCCTACCATCTATCTCTGAGGCAGAGACCTGCCTGCCTCTCGTCCTGCCCCCCAAAACCAGCATTCTCAGTGACCCCAAAGGACATGTCATCACAGGGACCTCAGAGGGCCAGGGACAGACAAGTCTGTGTGATGGATATGGGACATGCGGTCCCCGTGTCCACTTCCTTTATCTGCTCTGTGAGTCAGCCCTGCCCAGTCCCTTCTGCACCCCGAGTGGTAGGGAGGCCCCCTTTCACAAAGGCTGAAGGAGTCAGTAACAGGACCACTAACAGAAAACGGCTCAGTAGTAAATGCTGAGAGGATTCCACTTGCTAGCCTGACCTGTCCTGTGTGCAGGGACCAAACCGTGCTTCTGTCACCGCGCCCTCTGGCCCTCCAGGGCTGCACGAGATGACCATGGGCCCACAGCCCCTAGCATAGTGCATGCTGTCACCACGTCTGCAGACACACGTACAGGCCGACATGCAGACAAACAGACAGGCAGACATGAAGACATGCGGACAAACATGCTGACTAGTCACCCTAGTGTGACAAGGCAACTGCCTGGCGTGGTGGGAGGCATGGTGAAGCTGCCCGGCACGGTGGGAGGCCTGGTGGAGGACACACGTGTCACGGCCGGGCAGCCAGCACAGATGGGGCCAGTTCTGCAGGGCTTGCTGACGCTGCACTGTTACAACCTCAAGTAAAAGCCAAACCGACAGGGTCTGGGGGCGCCATGGTACCCGGGCGCAGATGGAGGTGATGGGGTGCTTACCCGGTTTCTGCAATGATCTCAGGTGCCACGTATGTTGGGGTGCCACAGACGGTGTACAGGGGCCCGTCCACGATCGTAGCCAGCCCGAAGTCACCCAGCTTCAGCGACTTGCTACCATCCTGATGTTCATAAACCTGGAACAGAAGCCAAAGCTCCATCATCTTAAAGCCACAAGTTCCAATACCTTCGGCTTTTTAAAAAGAATCCCGCACTGTGTTCTGGGGAAGCTTCCCAGCAACTGGGATCCTGTCTGACAATTTCCACACAGCTGTTGAGCAGTGTGGGGGTTCCCCTGCTCCCCACGTGTGGACATTCTCAGGATCTCTGTTCAGCTATTGTTCCCCTTCTCCCCACTTCCGTCCCTCCTCACCTCTGCGTAGAAGCCATGCAGGTTCTAATATGTACACAACCTCATATGTGATTTTTTAAAAATAATTTTAATGAACATTTACAGGCCACAGGCTTGACAGGAGTTGGTCATCAGGTCCTCTCCCGCCCCAGAGTAGGTGGCTTCAAACTGCTGACCTCTGGGCTAGCAGCCAGACACGTGACCACTGTGTTGCAGGGCCTCTCTGTAACTGGACCTGCATCTCTGTCCCAGTTACACTCACTAAGCTTTCCTCCAATTACTACCATCTGTATCCGCAGACCTGGCATCACCATCAAGACCCTTCCAGCTCAGTTATCCCAGGACGGTGAACTGCAAAGAACACAGCCTGCTTCTCCCTCAGCTGAAGTGCAGCTGCTGGATTTGAACCTTGAGGGACAAGGGGCATTTTGGTGAGCACGCAGCTCACTGGGACCCCAGCACAGGCTGCCTCTGTAGAGACACCAATGGCTGCCTGTGAACCACGTACCTGGGCAGCAGCACAGTGTCCAGCCAGTGTGCCACCAGGGCCCCTGTTCCTCCTCACTCTTGGTTCTCGCCACCAGCAGCGGTTGTCTGTGGCAGTGTAAACATATTCATTCTCAGCTGACTGAGTCGATTCCAGAGGGTGTGAGGGAACCCATATAAGGATGCAATTAAAACTTTGCTAAAGTCACAGATTGCTAAATACAGCGGTTTTTAAGCACAACACGCACATCCTCCCCAAACCATCTCCAGAAAGTTATTTCCCCAAACGATGGCCATAAATCCACTTTAAACTGAGGTTTTAATTAAAAGTTACACAGCCAAAAAGATCCTAACAAGTTTAAGACACCCAGCCTAGGCTTCTAGCAGGCTCTGAAGGGCTCAGCCTCATTCTCCAACACACCCCCTATTCCTGGTCACTTCTGAGATAGGCTAGTAGTGACACCACAAGTCTACACATCCATCTCCAGCAAGTGGGTGTCCCCCAAAGTCCACGTATATAAAGACCTAATGTGGAAGCTACCTAGTAATTCCCAGGACCCAAGAAATAAAATCATTTTAATAAGATTGAGGGCATCACAACCCTTAATCTCATTATGCCTATTCTGATGCAAGAGGGCTTCTAGGAAGAGACAAAAAGAAAAAAAAGATGAGCTGAATGTGGGCATCTCAGAACCACCAAGAAAAGTGACCAGGAGTAGGGTGCATCTGCCTGGCCTCCTGACACTGGACCTCAGAGCATCTCAGAACCGCCAAGAACAGTGACCAGGAGTAGGGTGCATCCACCTGGCCTCCTGACGCTGGACCTCAAGGAGCAGCAAGTGGGAATAGCAAGGGAACAGAGACTTCCCAGAAGCAACACAGGAAGAGGGTCTTCCCTGAAGCGGACACCTGAGCCTTTGAGTTGAGCTGTTGGAGGAGAGTGTTGACTGTGTGGGTGCTCTGACTTGTAGGAGGTTCTGTGGGGCTCCTTACAGACAGGGGTGCTGAAACCTGGTCTGCCTTACTTTTGGAATGTTTTCCTTGGACAACAGGAAGGGCTAATCCTTAGGAAAAAACCACAGTTCTGGGAAAGGTGGAGGGCCAGTCAAAGAAAGGAGACCCTCACCAAGGTGGAGGAGTGGGCTCCCCACACCCGGACAGTGAGCATGGTGCAGGACAAGGAAGAGTTCAGAGTCAGTGTCCACTGGGGCGCTGTGAGTGGTGGGCGACTCAGTGGCACCGAACAACAATTCCCATGTCCCGCTGCAGGAGAGTCAGCTGTGAACGCGTCCATGTTCCTTCTGTTCCTGTAGGAGTCAGCTCTGTGACCGCGTCCATTCTTACTTCTGTTTCAGCAGGACTAGCTAATCAGAACAGTGGGGGTTGGGGTCAACAGAATTTGGTTTTCTATTAATTTTGTTTTGTGTGTGTTGCACGAACACATAGCTCCTCATGATAATCACGTCTGGGTGGCTTGCGTGTCTGGGTTTCGAGTAGATCGTGGATTGTCAGAAGCACAAATAAATCTGTTTTGGAAAAAGTGCAGTCAGGGTGTCCCTCAGAAGATAGGGTAGTGGGACCCTGGGTGTTTTGTGAGAAACAGCGCGGCCCAGGTGGGTGACATCGGGAAATTAGAGGGTCAGCAAAAAAGAGAGGACCCTGGAGCCCCTGGACTGATGTGGTGGCTACAAGAATGTGCTACATGGTGCAGTGGCCATAAGGTGGCCCGCGACTGTGGCACTTCACTCTGTGGGCCACAGTGACTCAGAAAAGACTCAATGGGACCTAACAGCATCATGAGACATGGCAGTTCTTACGCTAAAGCCCTTGGCTGCCAATGAGGGCAGATTCCAGTGGCTGGAATCTTCCAGACACAGAGGAGGCGCCGGCTCCCAGGCACAGTGCAGGCCTGGGAGCCCCCGTGCCCCTGGGAGCCCCCATGCCCCTGGGCACTTCTACTCTGTCCTATCTGGTGGCTGTGAGTTTTGTTTTTGTAAAACACAAAGAGTGATCTCATTAAGTATCAGCCAGGGTTTCCATTAATATAACGCTCACCAAGGCCTTCTCAATGCAGACGCCCCCCCATGCTACTAAAGAGATGGGCATCAGTGAAAACCACCCCATGTGCAGGACTGTGAGGAAGCAGCAAGGCTGTGTCATTGCACAAGGTTAACTGAACGCCACTACGTGTAACTGCGTGCATCTGATCACCATAGGCTGTGGGGTCTGCAGGCCCCCTCCATCCCTGCAGGGGGTGAGGCAGAGGCACTGGCTTAGTGTCCACCTGGAGGCACCCTGCATCTGTTAGGTTAAATGTTTTAGATGCTAGAGATCATGAAAAAAGGAAGGTTTGGCTTTACAAGAATAATCAAACTCCACAGCTTACCATTGAGCCCAGTTTGGATCAAGGTGGACCCCACTGGGCTTCTGAGGTCACAAATCTTCACAAAATATTTCTCCCATGGAGCAGCTAGTGGATTCAAACCTCTGACCTTTTGGCGAGCAGGCCAGCACTTTACTCCCATGGCCTCAGAGCAGCTGAGCCGCATGGTAGCAGAGGACAGAGCAAAAGATCAGAAATGCAGATGTGTCAGACAAATTGATAGTTCACTAAGGACTTGCTTTTGAGAAGTGTTTTACTTTCCGTGTCTTTTTTTGCTTCTCATTTATTTGGAGTTTAGGGCTAACCAGACCTGATGAATGAAATTGTTTTGGTGTATCTTTGCTTTCCCCAGCGTGGAAAACAAAGACTATTGGAAAGGTTGTTAAAAATAAAAGAATATCTAGTCATAAAATATAAGATTTACTATCTAGTCATAAAATGTACCCGGTGGTCATAAAATAACATGAAAATTCAGACAGCTAGGCAGCTGGTTCCCTGAGATTTCCCTGCAGGAGACTCAGGCGGCTCCCAGGACGGACATGCCACCCCCGCTCTCGGAGGCACAAGCAGCTGAGGGCAGCCCTTCTGAAATGGTCAGGAACTCCAAGATATCCTCTCAGAGCAGTTCAGAGAGGAGTCAGTTATTTTGTGAAGTAGAAACGAATGAACATGGCATCAAGTGGACAACACAACAGAGTCAAGGTCAATGCACCTTTTTTATAAAAGCAAAATTGGAATTCCTTTAAGAAAGACACAGCCTCCCACCACTAGTCATGGTTTTACAAACTCTTTCCAAGAAAAGCAGATTAAGTTTACACCTGGGAGAAGTGAAATGCAGCTACATTTTAAAACAGGGAATTATTTTTTTAAATGTACCTTATAGTTGGTACTTTTGAAACAGATCTCGTGTACACTCCATCCCTGGTTTATATGCACACATAAAATCTTGATGAACCCAGAATTTAAAGATATAATAGAAGATGCATGAAAATGAGGAGAGGGGCAGGTTAGAAGTGACAGGTCGGGTGGAATAAAATAGCTTTTGATGGGGGTCACCAGGAGCAGAGGTCGGGTGGCCTGGTGGGAACCTACCCTCACAGCCAGGCCAGAGCAGCCTCAGAACTGAAAGCTGATGGGTCCTCTCTGCAGAGCTGCAAGGGGCACAGCCGCACACAAGCGTGACTGTGGGAGGGGCTGGGTGTCCCCTGCAGTGCTCCGATTCTCACCCAGCTCCACTACCAGCCACTTGGAGGGGGACATGCAGGTGAGCATGGTCAGCTGAATCACCACGAGGCACGGGCCCTGGCGTCCGGCTGGCGTGGGTGGCGACCGCCAAGGACAGAAACGCCATGATAATAGCCACAAGACAACTTTGTGTTCAGACACCTGGTGGTGCAGTGGTCAAACACTTGAATGCTAACAGAAAGGTAATAGGGCGTAAGGAGTCCCGGACACAGCATGGGGGACCTTGTACAGTGGCCGTCTGGCCCCATCTCCAACACTGTGCTCTGTGATGATCACCACCAGGACCCCAGACACCCCCGTCCACTGGGCCTGTGCCCCTCCTACAGAATGCCATGACAGGAGCCCTGGTGGCACGGTGGGCTGCGAGAGGAGGCTGTGAGTGTGGTGCCAAACAGGCAGGTGCTGCCAGGGTCACAGGGTCACTGTGAGGTGTGCGGACCAACATGACGTGACAACCCTGCACCAGTGGCTGTCCCACTGCAGTGGGGTGAAGCCGCAGGGGAGGAGGAGGGTGGGAGAGCAGGCAGCTAAGCAGTGGGGGGCACACCCTCAGGGTCTCGCCACAGCTGTTACAGCCTCTAGCGCACGGTGACCATGCACAAAACTGGCCATCTTTGTCACCTGTGGGATTTCCGCTGACCCACTCAGCATCACACCCACACATCAACCTCCCCTGACACAGGGTCAGGCTGGGATTGAACCCTGGTCCCCTTTATGGAGGGCAGGAACTCCCTCATCAAGCCTCCCCTGGCCCAGCTCTCTGCTGAAGGGTACTGGGGACTCTCCCGATTGAAGCTGCCCAAAGGATTTCCATTTTTACAGGAGGAAGCCCCGGTCTTTCTCAATCTCTGGACTGCCAACAGCCCGCTGCTCTGCCTGCCTTCAGAATGAGCTGCCTGCACTATCCAGCTGCCAGAAGGAACTTCAACTTGAACCCATCTGCCTACAGCTCTTGCTGTGTGCACACGCCTGCCATCTAGTGGTGACACACTGGCACTGAAAGTGGCTGGTCAGGGTCTCCACGTCCATTTTCACTCCTGTCCCCTCCTTGTTTGTGTGGGCCATCGACCCTCCAGAAGGCTTTCAGAGGCCATAAATCACACAGACTGAGATTGCCCACCCTTCTCCTGCAGAGCAGCAGGTGGGTTCGAACACGCATGCACAAAAGTGCACTCCTCCGTTGAAAGAGGCTTTGCTTCTGCAAGCTTTGGACCTCTGGGGTGGGTCTGCTGTCTTACCGGGTCACCTTGGGAGGGAATCCATGGCTGCCAGCAGCTTTTCACAGAAGCTGACCTCAGGCTATTCTTGTGTGGAGCAAATGAGTGGGGTCTGACCACCCACTGCCCTCCTGACCCTAGTAAAATAGCTTTTAAAAGTAAACAAAAGGGTTTTTTTAGTCCTAAATTAGCACATACTATCATGGAATATAAAGCACACTGGTGGCACCGGGCATAACATACCAGGCTGAAAACTAGAAGGTCAGCAGTTCAAATCCACAAGCAGTAACTTGAGGAAGATAAGCATTTACCTCCCACAATGACCCACAGCCTCACACGCCTGATGGAGGGTTGCTAGGAGTTGAGATCAGGGCAAAGGCAGATCATGGGTGGGTTCATCACAGCTCACAGGAGCCCTGGTAGTGCCATGGATGAGGTGATGGTCTGTTAATGGGAAGGTCACTGGTTCAGACCCATCTGTTGCTCAGCAAGAGAGATCTGATTCTTGTTAAAGACAAGAGCCTGGATGCCCCACGGGCAGCAGTGCTATCGCGGCCGCCATGAGTCAGTGTCCACTCAGTGGCTCTGCATTTGCTTTCCACAGTGATCCTGTCTCAAATGAGCCCACTGGGGTTTTCCTAGAAAAACAAGCAGCAGCCACCTCAGAGCTGTCAGGCTGCTACTAAGCCCCAAGGCCCACAGGTATGCAGATAAAAAGGAAGAAAATTATTATACAGATGGCTGGTTTTAAAGTAGAGATTGTGTCCTCAAAACCACGTAGTTTGCATTTTCACCAATTCAGTACCTCGAGAGAAACACTGAGGTTGGCCATGCAAGTGAGATGTACACACTTCGTCCCAACCACATCTCGTCCCCATCACACCTCATCCCCACCACACCTCGTCCCCACCACACCTCGTCCCATCACACCTCGTCTCCACCTCCATCCCATCTCGTCTCCATCATCCCATCTTATCTCCATCTCCATCTCGTGTCCACCACCTCCATCTCCATCATCTGTTCTCACCTCCACCACCTCCATCTCATCTCCACGACACCTCATCCCCACCACACCTCGTCCCCACCACATCTCGTCCCCATCACATCTCATCCTCACCACACCTCGTCCCATCACACCTCGTCTCCACCACACCTCGTCCCCACCACACCTCGTCCCCACCACACCTCGTCTCCACCTCCATCTCATCACATCTCCATCATCCCATCTCGTCTCCAACTCCATCTCATCTCATCTCTACCATCTCCATCTCCATTTCATCACATCTCCACCTCCATCGTCTCACTCGTCTCCACCACCTCCATCTCATCTCCATCTCCACTATCTCATCTCACCTCCATCACCCCCATCTCTCTATTTGAGAATGTGGAACATTCATTCACGTAAGACACATGCTTCCCATTCTTGCACTGGAGAATGGAGATGCAGGCAGGCAAGCCCTTCTCGTGGGAAGGAATCTGAGTAAGTGCTGAAGTGGATGGGACCGACAAGTGAGCAAGAATGAGTGGGGGACACAGCGGGGTGCTGCCTGGGACAGGACGCCTTTCTCCCCACCGCTGCTTCTCAGAGGCCAGGGGGGCCGGTAGACAAAAGTCTCCTTGTACTCCTGTCTGATGTTCCTATCACACAGACTCCAGACGCCGGATAATGACTGCAGCAGGGAACAGCTCACCACTGACAGGCAACTACACAGAAGGGGTTGTCCAGGCTGCCGCAGGCCATGTGGCCACCAGGGGATTAAGTCCCAGGGTGACCATCTGACCCCGGCAGGCTCACTAGCTTGCAGCTGCAAGTCTGTGAACAATTACCATGCACCAGTAATTGCTGGTGTGGTTATTAAATGCCCAGGTCCCCTGCTGATGGTCAGCTCCACAGAGGCACCCAGATTCCTTCTTTGCTGGATGCATCCACCCAGGACAAGCCCTCAATAATCTCCCTCCCTCATTCACAGCCTCATGACATTTCCCAATGAATGGGATATGTGTTCAGTGAACAGAAGCTGTCAGGGATCCATTTTACTTAGATCCACAATCTACACCCATGGAAGCAGCAGGCTTAAGATCAAAGAGCATCTTACACTGGGCACATCTGGTGCAAAAGACTTCTTCAAAGTGTTCAAAAGTGACGATGTCCCCTTAGGAACTAAGGTGCATCTGGCCCAAGCCAAGCCAGGGTATTTTCAATCTCTCTCTCTCTCTCTCTCTCACACACACACACACACCCACACACGCACGCGCGTGCTGGACAGTGAATAAGGGCGGCTGATGAACAGTGAACAAGGACAGCTGCTCTGTGTCTGGGGGACGAATCCGACGTGGACCCTAAGGGATGAGCTCCTCTCTTGAACAAGGTTCAGGCTGCTCCTTAGGAGGGAGACAGCGAGGCCTCCAGTGCTTGGCCCTCCAGCCCTTGGTGGACACCATGTTTCGTGAAGCACAGGGTCAGTGAGATAGAGAAGCCTTGACAAGAGACACTCAGCAGCAACTGTGAGGCTGACACAGGACCAGGTGGGACTCTGCTTGGCTGTTCTGGGGTCACCGTGCAGAGTATTTTACTGACCCTACGGACCTGGTCCAGAGCTTGGGTCTGAAGGTGGGCAGAACTGCATCAGGATTTAGCTTTTCCTGGGACACAGAGGTGGATCTGATTTGAGCCACAATCCACCAACGGAGTAGAAGACCCTGCAGCTCCTCAGCGGCCATCTGTCCAGAGCCAGTTGCCAGGACTTTCCTTGGAATGGGGGTTCAAACTCCCAACCTTCTGCTTACCCACTGTGTCACCAGGAGTCTTCTGAAGATCACACACACCCATGGTTAGCAGCCCTGGCGTGCCTTTGGTTAAAGCCATGGAACTAGCTGCTTTATAGGGAGGATGAGGAAGGCCACTTCCACGGAGGACAGTGCTGAAGCCCCTGGCCATTCATTGTCCTGCAGGTGCTGTGTGTTCAAAGCCACTCGGCAGCTGTGGGTTTGCCATTCTAGACTTTTGCATCCACAGGGCGAAGGGGGCTCACGCTGGGGGAGGGGCTGGCGAGCGCACAGATGATTCTGGATGGATGGCAAGCGTCACACTATCCTCAACAGATTCTGATGTCCAAAGACCTGATACCCACTGATCCCTGAGGACAGGAAAGTGCTGTCCTGGGGTCTCTGGATAATATACATCCATTGTAGTTGAGCTGACACTGGACAGGGCAGCTGCCTCAGGCTCTGGGTCACAGCACACTGCCTTAGAGTGCTTCAGGATGCTTGAGAGTCACAGCCATGGATGCCGGGGTGTCTGCGGCAGTGTGAGCCCTGTGCTGGTGTCGGTTCTGACCTGGGGGAAGGGGGCCCACACGCCCATGTTTCTGAGCAGCACTTGGGAATCACTCTTACGCTGACATCCTTGGACCATAGGAAGCAGAGATGCCTGAGAAGGAAGCCTGGCTTTCTGGAGGGGGTCAAGTCATGAGAGGGCTGGGGTCACAGGGAGCATGAGCCCATGGAGGACAGCAGAGGCACTGTAAGGGTAAGGTCCCAGCCCAGTGGCCAGCAAAGCTATCCTGTATTTCCCAGAGGTTCTTCATCCTGGTTTCTCAGCACCCCACCTACTCCCCTTCCTGTCCCCACAGTGCTGAGCTGGAACCCCTGCTCCCTAACCGTCTCTGACTTACAGTGGACCCTGCGGGCAGAGCTTTCCCACCCTGTTGGACTCCCACGTTATAGGAGCCCCTCTCAATCACAGCCGACTGGGAAGCTGAGCCCATGGCCGCACATCCATCCTGACACAGCAGCCCTCGACCGCTTTCCCTGGCCACACTTCAGCTGGATGGGTTCAAAGCACTGACTTTTCAGTGGGCACCCCAAAACTTAACTCATGGCATCAGCAGGGCTGCACTGGGCTGGGGTCCCTGGACAACCTCTCTCAGGGAGACAGAGCCCACAGACAGAGAGCAGACTGCCCTAGACAGCACATTCCTGGATCTGAGACTGCTTCTTCATGATTATTCCATGCTTGGGAGAGAGGCAGGGGAGGAGGGGGTGTCTTTTAAACCCAGCATGGTCTTTCTTTCGGATTACAGTGTCGCCCACTGGCTGCAGCTGTGTTGAGCCTGGAGATTCATGCCCTGTTGAAGCTGACCCAGGGCCATCACCAGCGTTGGGACGCCTTCCCTCAGGCACCCATGGAGGGAGTGGAACTTTCATTAACCATTTGCACTATGCAAAGCTCCTTAGATAAAAAAGTCTAAGATGTAAGGTGGAGAACCTAAGAAATTCTGAAACAGCTTTCTTCTGCCTCACTGCCCCTCCCAGGCGAAAATGTTCTAGTATAAAAATGCTATAAACAATGTATGTGTGTGTACGATCGCTCTCGTCACTGCCTGTCCTTTCAGCCAAAGGTGCTGACCACAGTCCTGAGCTCTAAGCTCATGCCTGGTGCCTCATGACGAATCCCTGGGTTTGCAGAACACAGTGCCGAATTTTCACAGAATCCAGAGCTTCTGCCGCAGGAGGCTGGCAAGCTCTTCAAACCAGTGACCTGAAGTAACTGTTAAATCGTCAGCTAAAAGCCTCTGCTCACATTTTCCAGAAACCAAAACCAGCTTAGCTCAGCTCAGGAAAGCACGCCGGTCCTGGATGCTTGGCTCTGTGGAAGGCCCCAGGGCCCTTTCAGGAACCACCTTTGTGAGTGCACAGACTTTAAAGAGCTGTCCCTGTGGGATCATCTGATTGGCAGCTCTGGGGGTCTGACAGGAAGCCGGGGGCAGGGTGTTTATCTTAACAAGGAAGAAACAATTTGGGAGAGTGGGATGGTGTGTTGAGAACACAACCCGCCTCACCAAGTGGTGTGTCTGCAAACAGTGGTGAACTGGTATGTGTGGCACTGCGTTTCCCCACAAATGTGGGAAGTGACACACACCTTGGGCTGGACGGAGGCCACCTGGCCTGGCTTTGGGCGTGGAGGGTCATCTTACCAGCAGGTTCTCTGGCTTGATGTCACGGTGTACAATGTTCTGGCTGTGCAGGTACTTGATGGCGCTGGCCAGGTTGTACAGCATCCCGCTGGCATCCCGCTCCGTGTACTTATTAGTGGAGGTTATGGCATCAAATAGGTCTCCCCCCTGGGGACAGAGCAGGGCGTTGGAGATGGCTGGGGCTGCCAGCCCAGGAGCCAAGGGCCACACGGGAGAGCCTCTGTGGGGTCCCAGTCACTCCTGTCCCCAACATGTAGGTGACCCATCTCACCTGTCCTCCCAGGTGCCCACAAAGCTCAGGGTGGGCACAATCTGGCTTCTTGAGAGTCAAACTCCAAGAAACTGAAGCAAAAAGTTGTGCCCAGCAGCTCCTCTGAATGCAATCTATTAATATGGACTGTGATGAACTAAGAACTCTGGGGGTACAATGGGTAAGTGTGGGGCTGCTAATCAAGAGTCCAGCCGCTTGACCACTCCCAGCCACTCTGGAGGAAGATGACTCAGTCTGCTTCCACACAGACTCCCAGCATTGGAAGTCTGCTGTGCTCCTCAGGCCTGCAGGGCTGCCAGGAGTGGCAATGAACTTGACACCAACGGGTTTGGTTTTACCCTCCTTTTATACTCAAGGGACTTGGTACACCAGCTACACCAGGCCTCTAGGCATGGCCATAGAATAAGGCATAGCAAGGCTGGGGCTCGAATCCTTGCAGTTTTAGAATCAGCACTCCAAGGCCCCTGGCAGTGCACGCAAGGAGAGACTGAAGGTTGCCTGTGCCATCAGCCAAGAATCACCCCCAACCCCGCTGCAATGGAGAATGTTACAAAGTAGCACCTTTGTGATAACAAAGTAGCATGGCTGTCACAGGCCCTTACCTTTACCAACTCCATGACGAGATACAGCTCATTCGGCACATCCATCTCCTCAATCAGAAGAACAATATTGGGGTGTTTAACTCTTCTCAGAATGGACACCTCGTTCTGTATCATGTGCTCCTGTTTAAGAGGCAACCAAAGCTTCATCTGTACGTTTTATGAAAAACATGGGGTGCTAATGCCCACTGGTGAGAACGCCCACCCTGTGCTTGGTCCCCAGTAGGTGAATCTGTCATGGTGCCACCATCTCTCTGGTGACAGACATGCCAAACCTCCACCCACCCAGGTGAGCGAGCCCAGCAAGTCTGTGCTGAGCCTACCCATGCATGGGGTGCCAGCAGGGATCTGACATAGGGGAGAAGCCAGGGGGGAGCACATGGCTGGATCTTAGATCCTAACACTCAGACAGACTGGAATTTCCAAAAGAGAGCTTTTAGAAGCTACCACAGTGAGTAAAATTTAGAGAGAGATGGGATGACACTGAGATAAAAGAAAACAGTTTGTGAAGAAGATCATCGATCAAAGATGAGAAACAGACTAACCCTTAATCATTCTAATCTTTATTTCAGGAATATTTTTAAAGTTAAATTCTAGTCACAAATTCCTAACAATATATTCTACCAAAGTTAGGTGATATTTAGCTGCATTTTATGGGGCAAGTCTTTCTGTGTCTGTCTAGCCCTCCCCCAACATGACAGTATGAAAGTAGAACCTTTATCTGTACCTTGCCTCGACATTTGCTTTTCTTGATAATTTTCAGAGCGTATTCTCTAGCAGTAGACCTGCAAAATAAAGAATTTTTAAAATAAAAATAGAATTTGATTTATGTTCACCATTTTGTAGATTTTATTAAAGACTGGATTTCTTGATGTACACAAACAGCATCTGGAGGTGAATGACTCCTAACCGAGGCAGCCTCTCAAGCATCCCTGTCTTTAAGATACATAAACTGCCCTGACCAACATGTAACACCAAGTGGGACAGCTTGAGCTGTTTGTGGGTGTTGGCAGCACTGTAACGAAACACCCCGTGATCTCCGTGTGTCTGGAACAGAGGAAGGAGACCCCACCAGGAGCGGCAAGCACACCGCAGGTCAAACACCTCTCGGAGCCATGCCGGCTTCCATGGCCGCAAGGCCGGAGCGCTCAGTGCTGTCCAGCTGCCACTGCTGAACACACTGACCGGAGGTCCAACAAATGGCCTGTGGCCAGGAGGGCGAAGCAAGAGCTGAGCTGCAAACTCACGTGGGAGCCAACCGCCCAGAGCCTCTGCTGCCTGGAAACTGTGAACGTGAACCAAACTACCTGGAAAGCCGTTGCTAACTAGACCAATTAATGTGCTCAATTTCAGAGAATTACAACTGTAAGACAACAGTTCCCCACGTGAAGTACAAACATGAATGTTAAGAGGTAGAGTCTAATTAATGGGAAGTGGGGCTTCTGTCCAAGTGGACACACTCCGGGGGGGAGGCAGGTAAAATGCGCCCCGTGGGAGATCCTCATCCAAGTGTGTCAACACCCAACCAGCAGCCAAGGCGTCGGGACTCCATGAGGAAATGTGCGTGGAGCCGAGGAAGGGGAGCCCTGACCCGCGTCGCCTGACCCGAGCGCTCGGAGTGCGGTCTCAGTGCTGGGCCACTGCCCGCATGGCCAAGAGGAGGACGTCTCTGCGCAACTTCAGCGTCCATCCAGAGCCTGAGCGGTGGGGAGCGAGCCACATGGTAAAGGGGCAACCCCAGCTGATCGTAAGAGAAGGGTTCGAGCCAGGGCTCTGCCGGCTGAGGGCAACGTGGACGGAGCATGCGCTTCATAATGCTGCCCCATAACACCCTTGCTTGCACTGTGACCCCACCCCTTATCGTTTAACCACTGAGGCACTTTAATAGGAAAAAACACCCCACAAACCCAAACCAACTTTTACTCTGTTTCACACACCAAAACTTTAATGTGTGGCAGTTGTAAAGACAGTACCACAGAGGTGACTGTCCACCACCCACACTGCTGCTCTGTCCTGCAGTGTGAGTGCAGGTGTGAGAGGGCTTGTGTACACCAACACAGCACCACTCACACTGCTGCACTGTCCACAGTCGTGTTGTTATTAAGAGTCACTGATTCAGAACCAACTCTTAGCTGACCTTCCAGTGGGTTTTCAGAGGCGGTAAATCACACCAAAGGACACTGTCCATCTTCCTTCCGTGAAGCAGCGGGCGGATTCAAACCAGATGCCTTCTGGTTCGTAGAGCAATTCCTTACCACTAGGCCACCAGAGCAGGAACTATGAATGGCTGTATGTTTGTGTATTTTTCTACCAAGAACGAATAAACTGGTTCTTTTGAAGCCAACAATCCCAGGACAGTGAGAGTCAGAATGGGGCCCTTTGAGACATCCTCACAATCAAGGCTGAGATTTCCATGCATCATGACCCTCAAGAAGGCTGGTGATCGTCCAGGGGTGAAGACAACAGCCAGTGATGGCTTAGCTCCGTGGTTTTCTGACATGTCAGTCCCACTCCTTCTCCTGGGTGGGTAATATTAGAGTTACAGTGACCACACCGTGGAGACTTGGGTGTGGCCCGAGAGGCTGAGTTCTCGCCTGCAGCCTGACAGGAGAAATGCCAATGCTGAGAAAGCCTCAGAACAGTGCTGATGCTCCTAACTGAAAGGTTGG
>NW_006399754.1:38831689-38832762 GCF_000299155.1 Elephantulus edwardii
CACCTAACAACAACTTACAGCATATTTCATATGCTGTTGAGACTCGGCCTGCTGATTTCTGTGTGCCTGTAAGTCTATGTGTACTATTTACAGCACCTGGAGACAGAAGATCACATTTACGACTATTCCTAATGAAAGACAGTAATAGTTAAGACTTTTTCAAAGCCAGGTGTTGGGTTTACATCAGGATGGACTTTGGCCCTGGCTGCCTCTGTGACCATCCACAGTGAAGAGGCTCCTTGGAGAGCTTGCTTTCTTTTTTAAAAAATTATTTTAATTGTGATCTTAATGAACATTGACAGAGAAGTTAGATTCTCATGCATTCACTGTTGCACATTTTAACCCCTCTCCCTCCCTCTCCCCAGTTCACTTTTTAAAAATATATTCATTCATTGTTGCCCAATCACCTCCCACCCCCAGTCCTCTCTGCAATACTTCTTATTCTGGGCTGTTGTCGTATGTATAATATCTAATCATATATTCCTTTTAAACAGTCTTTTCCTTCATCTGTTCGGATGCAATGGTCACTATCTAGCCACTTTTATCCTATTCTCCTCCCTTTCCCCCATGTCAGATCTGTTTTCTGTCACCTGCAAACATTATCTCAAATGCAGAGGATCAAGTACTTAACACATCCTCTTAACAGAATAAAGACTTGCCTGGGAGATCTGGCAAGTGTACCTCCCCCAAAAAACCACACCCAAAAAACCACGGAACATTCTTAATGAACAGACAGTTCCTGGGAGCAGCCACACTTCCGGCCCTGCGGTGTCTGGAATGTTCCTTTTCCCGTCTGGGACTGGACCTTCCACTTGTTCTATCTATGCCTAGGGCTGCAGGTGAAGCCGCGCTGTGCCCACCATACCCATTCACCTTTCCACAAGGCCTGTGCCCACCACACCCGCTCACCTTTCCACAAGGCCCATGCCCACCACACCCACACGGCCTGTGCCCACCACACCCGTCCACCTTTCCACAGGGCCCCGTACCCACCACACCCATTCACCTTTCCACACGGCCCGTGCCCACCACACCCGTGCACCTTTCCACACGGCCCGTGCCCACCACACCCG
>NW_006399754.1:38832862-38835585 GCF_000299155.1 Elephantulus edwardii
CCAGAGTCGAGAACAGACAGGTCGCGCTGGACTACCAGAGACCGTTCTCATTAGGGTCACAGAAGGTGGATTCCGATGAGATGGCGGAAAGTGTGAAACAGTTTCAAATTCCCAAGGAAAACAAAACACAAAAGCCCCACACAAAACAAGACCTGTTGGCATGTGGAGTGGGGAGGGTTCTCCAAAAACATCCTGAGCTCTTCAAGACCCTGATACTAACTACTGTAAGGAACAAGCTAGCTCAGAAAACTATAAATGTTAGCCATGGTACAAGTCATTTATATGGGACCAGCCAACAAGGATTTTAAATAACAATGTGTCAGGAGGCAGGACACTAGATCAATAGAAAAGGAACCACGAAGAGAAACCAAAGGATGGGCCACGTCAGTTTCTAGTTCTGATTCCTGTGCATGTCAGAGTGTAGGTGCTGGCGAAGAGGGAGACAGACCCCAGGGCACATGAATCCTCCAGTCTGTGTTGTCACTGGGGAATTCTCTTTTTGTTGTTGGTATTATTTGCTGGCTGGGGGCCTGCCCTGGCCCACAGTGGTTCTGTGGGATTGAGTGGGACTGGGGAGTACATAGTTTCTTTTCTAGAATCACTGGCCGGGCTCCACTAGGAATCATCAGGCAGCAATACAGGGCACGGTGGGGGACTGAGATATCAGTGCACTTGGCAGCTAAAATGATGACCTCCGGGGGCGGGGGGGGGTCATGCATCACTGTCACTTTATCCTCATCTGACATCTCCTGAGCGCACACCATTGCAGACGAGGCACACAGCTGTCCTTGTTCACACTCTTCCTCCCTTGAAGTACAGCCCAGTGGGTCCCCGCTAACAGGTGTTGTCAGCGCCTCCACTTTGGGGACTTCAGAAAAGCAGCCAAGAAGACAAGGTAAAATATTAGAACAAAACATGCAGACCCCTGGAGGTAGAAAACCAAGTGGGAGGACAGGCCTGGCCAAAAGAATTCAAGAAAAACCTCATGCTTTGCCTTTGTGGGCAAATACTGAATGCCAACAGGAAGGTTAACCAAGATGAAAGGATTCCGAGCCTGCACCAAAAAGGACTGGTCAATGTTCAGCCTATCGGGAGGAAGCATAGGCTTAAGAACCAATGGTAGTGAACGAAGAAGTTCCAGAAAGCCCTGGAACCTTCTTCCTGACCATCAAGGGCAACAACAGGAGGGGTCGGCGGGGGAGCCACCAAGGGGCTGCCAGGCTTAGCTCAGCCAGGTGCTTCCAGACCCTGAGGAAGCAGGGCAGGGGGGTGTTTGGGAATGTGGGGCGTCAGATGAGCGTGGGCTTGTCTAGCTCCTCATCTAGTTCCACACCAGGAACGTGACCTTGGACATCTAAACATAAAGTGGGGACGCAACACCAGGGGTTTGGGGCAGATTCTTGAGTGAATGGAACGGACCGTCACCTAAGCATGAAATGAAGCACCTTGTACACAGGATTGGAGCTTGGGCATGCTCCGTAAGTGCTTACTTTTAGGGAGATTTATGGGCTTTTGGTTTTTGGGGTTTGTTTGCTTTTTTGGGTTTTTTGGTTTTGTTTGGTTGGTTTTTTGTGTTTTTCTTCATGGAGCTTGGTGGCATGGTAGATAAAGCACTCAGCTGATAACCAAAAGGTGGGGGGATTGGGACTCTGCAGTCATTCTGCAGGAGAAAGCCGGGGCCGAGGCTGTCTGTTCCTGGGGGTGACAGCTGTGGCCGCTGTGGGCTGTCCCACTGTGTCACACAGGGCCACAGGAGTCAGGATGAACTCCACAGTGAGTGGACGAGTGTGTATCCACTGTGGCCTGAACTTCACCTCATGCCCAATATCATCAGTGCGGCGGATTCGTGTCTCTTGGTCATGGCTTTGGCAGGTCTGTGATAATGTAATAATCCCTCCTAACGTGGTCCTGGACCCACTGTCAGATCAGAGTAAGACGCCGTCACCTTCCCCAGTCACAGGGCATCTGAGGTCAGCACAGCTTCCCTGGGCGTAGCTTGCCTCCTCTTAGTTACAGGAGAGAAAGGAGTGAGCAGAGAAGGGCCTACCACCACCAGGAGAGGAGAAGGGAACCGGAGTCAGCCCCTGAATCCAGGGTCCCCAAGGGGAGAACCTCTTCCACCTGAAGACTGATTCAAAGCCGCAGGAACAGAAATGCTGAAGTAGAAAAGACACTGGCGCCAAGAGGGACAGAAAGCCCTCCCTTCAGTACAGCATTGAGTTTCAGACTTCTGGCTTCCTGCACCGACACAGCTCATTCCCTTGGTCCGTGCTGTCTGCTGGAGGTTTCTGTTATCACTGGGTGACTAAGACAACGTACCTAAAGACCACTCGTGTTGGAGTCCCCGCTTGTGCACCTTTTCAAGGTTAGTAGGACACAGATGATGCCTGAATTACCCTGTCTCCATGTCACCAAAAGCCATATATTCAAGACCATACAAACCTGTCTTTCTTTTCAGTCTTATAGCATCATGATAGGTGTCGAAGAGACTGAGATTGTTAACAGCTTTAGTCTGCTTGGCTCCACAATCAACACTCTTGGTACCAGCAGTCAGGAAATTAAAAGACATATTGCATTGGTAAAGTCTGCTGTCAGAGACCTTTCCAAAGTACTGAAGAGCAACGACATCAGTCTGGAGATTAAGGTGCGACTGACCCAGGCCATAGCCTTTGCAATCACTTGCTATGTGTCAGAAAGTTGGACAATGACTAGGGATGATAGAA
>NW_006399754.1:38836761-38839557 GCF_000299155.1 Elephantulus edwardii
CTCTTCCTCCCTTGAAGTACAGCCCAGTGGGTCCCCGCTAACAGGTGTTGTCAGCGCCTCCACTTTGGGGACTTCAGAAAAGCATGACCGGATGCCATGCAGTACCTTGGGCAGAGCAAGGGCTCATGTCCCAGTGCTCGACTCACAGGCTGGCGCCTCTGGAGACAACAGAGGTTCACACGGTGAGTGCAGGCAGTAGGATCCACATGTGACTCAGAAAGAAAGATACTACCATGGGTTGTATTGAGGAAGAATCCAACCAAGAGGGCAGACCCTGCTGGAAGCAGACAGCACCCTCTTCCATGAAAGCCTTGGGGAAGGAGCCCACGGCCACCGCCACAGACATCAGGACTTCACAGCTTCCTGGGCATGGGTAGCTGAAATGGACTGGTATTGGCCAGATTTCACTGACCAGTCATATAAGTCAGTTACTGAAAATGGAAAAGAAATGGTATCGGACTCAACAAACATTTTACGATCTATCCTGAAGAACAGTACGGTCAGCAATAATGACCATATGCATAAAAAAATGACCTATTATTCAGATTACTACACCGGCCACTAAAACACAAGATGGGAAAATGGGCTTTACTCCAACATCTGTGGTCTGAAGTTGATACAACATGTGATCACTTACAATAACCAACAGCTGGAATGCAAAGTTGGAAACAAAGAAGGAGGACTGGCAAGTGGGAAGCACGGCCTTGGGGATGAGACACGCTGCGGCCTGCATAGCCCACTCTCGGCCGACCAGGAACGCGCTCAGCCAACATCACGGCCCCTGTGCACATGCTACTCACAGCTCACAGACAGCGTACACACAACCAGAAGTCACTCCTGGCAAAAAGATGCCAGAGAAGCTCACTCTCATGGTCAGAACACGGCGGGACTGCTGGGACCACATCTGCAATGGCTCCCAGGCACGTTCCAGTGAGCCTGCAGAGATAACTGCTCCATGAGACACCACTATGGCCACACTGCCACTGGCTGGATTCAGAGTCAAGCGTCCATCGAGTGCCGAGGCTGTAAATCTTTTGGAAAGCTTGGTTACCTTTCTCCAGTTGATGAGCTGATGGATTTGAATTGTTGGACAATTTCCTGTCAGTAGCCCAGTGCAGTGCACCACACCCCCAGAGCTCCTTCACCTGGACACTGGCTCACCTGAGTTGAGAGTAAATCCCAAGAAGAGATTTGAAACCTTGAAAATGAATAGCCAAAGACCAGATCATTTTGCAAAGACCTCACATGCAAGAAGCAAGAGGGCATAAAAAGTCAGAAAAAAGAAGGTATTTGACAATGTGGATCATAACAAACTGTGGCTACTCTTAAAAGGAATGGGGATCCCAGAACACTTGAGTATGCTTATACGAAACCTATACCTGGACCAGGAAGGAGAAATCAGAACAGAGCAAAGAAACACTGCATGGTTCAAAATCAGGAAGGGCGTACACCAGGCATGCGTCCTGTCTCCATTTATTTTCAATCTGTATGCAGAACAGATCACATGGGGAGTCGGGACTTTAGGAGAAGGAATGTGGCATCAGGATCGGAGGAAGATTCATCAACAACAACGCTGACACAACACTGCTTGCCCAAACTGGAGAGGACCTGAAATATTGGCTGCAGATCAAGGACTGTAGTCTTCAACATGAATTGAAGCTCAACATCAAGAAGACAAAGATTCTCACCACTGGGCCAATTGGCAGCACCATGATAGATGGAGAAGAGATTGAGATTGTTAACAATTACAGCTTCATCAACTTCATGATCAACACTCTTGGCACCAACACTCAGAAAATCAAAAGATGAAATGCACTGGGGAAGTCTGCTGTCAGGGACCTCTCCAGAGGACTGAGAAGCAACAATGTCAGTTTAGAGACCAAGAAGCGCCTGATCCAGGCCACGGTCTCTGCAATTACTTGCTGTGCGTCAGATAGCTGGACAATAACTAAGGATGACAGAAGAATCAATGCCTTTGAGTTGTGGTGCTGGAGAAGAGTCTTGAATACGCCATGAACTGCCAAGAAAACAAACAGATCTGTCCTAGAGAGAGTGAAACTTGCTCCTTAGAGGAAAGGATTTTTAAACTTCATCATACATACTTTGGACATGTGTCCAAGAGGGACCAGTACTTGGAGAAGGACATCAGGCTTGGATGGAGGTACAGCTCCAGAGAGGAAGACCCGGGAGCTGAATTGACACAGTAACTGGGGTAATGAGGGTAGGTGTGTCACGGACAGTGAGACTGGCTCAGGACAGGATGGCTTTCAGAGGTGCTGTGCACAGGGTTACTATGAAGTACTGTCGACTCGATGGCACATAACAACAGTAACAAGGTTTTGGAGAGGATACAGACTGAGCGCTCCTGGGAGGCGGAGATGATGAGGCTCTACCTCGCAGGTGTTGGGCATGTTGCTAGGAGAGGTTATTCTCTGGAAAGGGACATCATATTGGGAGGATGGGGGAGCAGCAAAAGAGAGGAAGCCCTTCACCCCAATGGACTGATACGCTGACTGCAGCCGTGAGCTTGTGTGTGTCAGAGATGTGAGGATGGCACAGGACAGGTCAGGGCTCAGAGGGGTTGTTCATCGGGTCACTATGAGCTGTATTCAACCCAACAGGAACCTAACAAATGAGAGAAAGAAACAATGAAATATTTCAAACACTCCAAAACACCAAGAGTTAAGGGACACTTCAAAGGGCAGCCAAGAAGACAAGGTAAAATATTAGAACAAAACATGCAGACCCCTGGAGGTAGAAAACCAAGTGGGAGGACAGGCCTGGCCAAAAGAATTC
>NW_006399754.1:38842866-38845529 GCF_000299155.1 Elephantulus edwardii
CCGTACCCACCACACCCATTCACCCTTCCACACGGCCCGTGCCCACCACACCTGCTCACCTTTCCACACGGCCCGTCCCACCACACCCGTCCACCTTTCCACACGGCCCCGTACCCACCACACCCATTCACCCTTCCACACGACCCGTGCCCACCACACCCGCTCACCTTTCCACAGGCCCGTGCCCACCACACCCATTCACCTTTCCACAGGCCCGTGCCCACCACACCCGCTCACCTTTCCACAAGGCCCATGCCCACCACACCCGCTCACCTTTCCACACGGCCTGTGCCCACCACACCCATGCACCTTTCCACACGGCCTGTGCCCACCACACCCGCTCCCCTTTCCACACGGCCCATGTCCACCACACGCGCTCACCTTTCCACACACTCCTTGACCACAGCGAAGTTCCCGTCGCCAATCGTTCTTCCCACTTTGTAGCGCTCAGCTATCGTGGCCGGAATCTGGAAGCCTTCATCCAGCGCTTCTGAAAGAACCCCAGCCGGCTGTTAGTGGGAGCCAGGAGGTGCCCACGGGAGAGGACCCTGGGCCTTGGTGGGACGGGACACAGTGATGTCGAGGGGTCATGCCAGGGTAAAGCCCCCAGCCCCCCAGCACTCTGCAAGGACCTTTACTGACAGGTGACAAACTCCAGCGCAGTCCATGGCACCTTCCCCCACGGAGAACAAAGCCTTCCTATGAAGTGGGGTCTACAGCTGCGAGGGGGTTCGCAGTCCTTGACAATGTGATTGCTGCAGCCAAAATCAGCACCCTCTTCCTGCTAAAGTAAATCCAACTGCTCACTGCACCTACCACCCAAAGCAGGCGACTGCCATCAGTCCCCAAGTATGGCGACCCTCCCTGGGTTCTGAGGCTGCACGCCTTTCCCCCCAGAGAGCTGGGTGGATTCCAACTACTGATCCCCTGTCCACCCAGCTCCTCCTTCCCCTGCCAGTGCTTCAGACTCTGTCGGGCCTCTCTTCTCGTCTGCTAGTCCCCCCTCCCGAGTTGTGAGAGTTTTCTGTGAAGCCCCCAATGTCTTTCCATTTTTTTCCCTGGAATTGTGCACTCTCCCTGCCATCAGGCCAGCAGGCACAGGGGGCCTCAGCTGGGTGTTTGGAAGTTGTAAACGACACACTGGTGGGTCTGAATCAGCAGAGAGGTGAGGTCTGTGGGTTAGCAGGACTCTGTGTGGACTATGCACCAGAGACCAATAAGCAGTCCCTCCCGGGGCTCAAGGAGCTGGTCATCAGAGGGTGGGCCTGCCGAGCTCTCAGCGAGTGGCCACTGAACACAGAATGGGGTCCCTCCACAGCAGAAAGACTAGTCAAACCTGGTGGGGCTGGTCCACTCTGCAGCAGAGCTGCTCTCAGTCGGAACCCACTGAAGGTGGTGGGTAAGCATGGGAACGAACGGTAAAGCAGGTTTTACAAGACTGTGCTGTCTGATGTGGTGTGAGCCGCTCCTGCTGCCTGACACTAATCTTGACCCTGAACTAGACTAGCTCCCTAAAGCACCTCAGGGGCCAAGCCTGAGTCCCCCGGACTAGCAAGCGCCTCTGATTCACACATATGTTCCCCCCAGAAACCTGCAGAGCAGATGTGAAACCAGTAGGGCCTATGATGTCTACAGACACAGCTCTCTGCGTCAGAGCTGGGGCTGGCGCCTGGAGCACACCATTTTTCAGGCCCGCACCCCCTGCTCTCTCACACCTAGAATGTCTTCAAATACGTGACAGGTGTCTAACAATACTTTAACTACTGACAGCTGTAAACCCCCAAGTAACTCTGCCAGATCACCTTTCACCTCCGGCACACAGGACTTTTGCAGCTGACCTCTCAAATTTACATGCACTAAAGTGCTAAATCCCAGTTACAATCCCCACCCAGGCCACATGAAGCTCACTGACAGAGCCAATGTGTGCCAAAGTGCTCTCCCTGAAACACTAGCCACCCACAGACCAACAATTTCTTCTCAAGGTGACTTCAACCCCGAGGGGTGAGTACATTTTGTAGAGGAAGCTTGTGTCTGCACTGAGTCGGGATTGTTGAACAGCAGCGCATGGACATGAAACTTCCCTGGGTGCGGCTTCTCCTGATGACCACGTCCAGGCCCCGCTCTGCCTCTCAGAGTGTGGGGGTTCTGAACCCCACCCCCATGCTGCTACGTCCATTGCAGCTCATAGAAGGCCTTCAGCTCAGAGTTGTGCTGTCTCCCAGGGTCCCCAAGGTGGTGAACGGAAGTGGCCAGGTCCCTCCCGCAAGAGCCCTGGCTCGTGCTTTTGCGCTGCTGACGGCAGCTGGGTCTTCCACTGCGAGACCCCTAAGCAGTGTGCTCCCCCTCAGAAGGCACGGAACCTCTAACACTTGGTGTGCCCCTCCATGCCAGTCCCGACCACGGCTGAGTTAGACTGTTGTATTGCCAGGCCTTTCCTCCTCGTCCATCTCAGTGTTGAAGCTCCACTGATCTGCTCAGCATCCCAGCAGTGCACACGCCGTCACTGACAGGTGGTGCTGACTGCATGGTACCTGAGGTTCCCTGCTCAGTGCCCCAGCAGTGCACACACCGTCACTGACAGGTGGTGATTTCTGCATGGTACCTGAGGTTCCCTGCTCAGCGCCCCAGCAGTGCACACGCCGTCACTGACAGGTGGTGATTTC
>NW_006399754.1:38845629-38846535 GCF_000299155.1 Elephantulus edwardii
ACACGCCGTCACTGACAGGTGGTGATTTCTGCATGGTACCTGAGGTTCCCTGCTCAGCGCCCCAGCAGTGCACACGCCGTCACTGACAGGTGGTGCTAACTGGGGTGAAGTGCTCAGCTCGGAATCAGGAGGCCTTCTGCTTGGTAGCTGGGGACCCTTCGCTGAACCTCAGCTGCCCAAGCCCTGACTGTGTGGAACAGATGCAAATCTCAGCTTTGTGGGGCACAGATGCAGCTGACCCCCTCTCCCTGAGACTGACCCTCCTGACTCCTTGGTCTCACCGGACAAGTTCTCCTTCCTACGGTCAACGGGACCCAGCCATCCTCTGGCCCCAGGCACAGCCCAGGGAAGCACCTCACCTTCTCCCGCCCCGTCGTTCTCGTCCATCGAGCTGCACACTTTGGTGGATGCAAGTGAAGTGGAGGAGCCACCATGCTGTGAGCCCTGTCGAGGGACAAAAAGAGAAAGAAAACACCGGGTCAGCCAATGGTCACAGCACCCCAGCCGCTCAGGAGACAGCAGTGCCCACCAGGCAGGATCTGTCTTCACACGCAGGAAAGACCCCTCGTCTGCCCCCATGTAAGCAACAGTGTGTTGGCTGTGTCAGGCTTGTCTTGTCAGTCTCGATGCTCCACAGTTTGTCTTTGCTTTCAAAAATTACATCCTTTTGCTTACCCTTGAAATCTGGCCAGATTCAACAAACTAACCTTCCACACACCACTGGCCAAGTCCAGTCACCTCACCTCCATTTGCCAAAGGGCCTCAAATATGGCACCATCCTTCTGGTACCTACTCATTTTCCTCCTATTCTTACAAGAGGGGGAGAAAGGTCTTTTTCCCATTTAGTTTTATGGGATCAGCCTTACACATTCTTATGAGTCAGGTTAACAGATATAATCTCAACAT
>NW_006399754.1:38847162-38865826 GCF_000299155.1 Elephantulus edwardii
CTCAGAGGCAACGATGGGGAGACCTAGTCTCACGTCCTTCGTGCACGTTGTCAGGAAGGATGAGTCCTTGACATCATGCCGAGAAAGGTGGAGGGTCAGGAAAAGAGAAGGCGACCCTTAACTAGCTGAACTGACAGGGTGATCACAGCCGCTCCCTCGAGCGTGCTGGAAATGTGAGGATGGGGCCAGCAGGGCCAGATTCACAGCATCTCCAGGAGCTTGTAGGTCTGGGGGTGGCAGCTAACAACCATCACCAGGTTGAGACAAGCAACTTCCCCAAACAAAGACCCACACCACAGGTGCCAGGCGGGGTCCAGCGCAGGAGAATCCGTGCCTGTTGATTCCCTTATAAACTTTGACCCAAGTGTCATGAGACACCACTCCACTGGTGAGCTTGGGCAATGCATTAAGAAAGCCCTGAGGGATAAGACACCCACAACGAATGCTCTCCCGCCAGAGAGCTGCCTGCAGGAAACAGTTTGTATGTCTAGATGCTTTTTCTAAACCATGAAGGCACCTTGTCCTGGTGGATCTTCCTGCTGTCTGCGTTGGTGTATACACTTGATTGGGCTGATGGGACAGGAGGCAGTGACAGGGGCAGGCTGACTCCTGGTCCTACCCATCTGTGGGGCAGAGACAGGGGCCAGTAAGTGCAGCTGGAAAGAGCTGGACAGAAGCAGGCGAGACCCACTTCCCTTTCTTCTCGTCTCTCCAGCTTCAACTGAGCTTTTATTTCATGATACCCAATAGTATCCTTTACAGGAAACCCAAAGAGTTTGGCTCTCACTAAAACACTGAGAATATTCACAATTGTGAGGCCAGAATAACTCATAGCTGTTTCAGAAGCTGCAAATCACAGGGGCGGGACTGTCCATCTTCGTCCTGACAAGCTGCCGGTGGAACCACCAGAGAGCTGACCTGCCTGGTCAGCAGTCCAGCAGCCAGGGGACCACGCCACACTGTTGTTGCTAGAGGTCATCAAATAGGACTCAGAGCGACTCTGAACAGACAACCAGAACCCTGCCCTGGCCTGTGCCATCCTTACCATCTCGGAGACACAAGAGCCCACTGCTGAAGTCACAGGGTCAGTCCATCTCGTGTGCACCCAGCACAGCAGAGTTCTTCTCACCTGTGCCAGAGCTTCTGCAGTGAACACCGTGGCATTCCCAGCAGGCGGGGATGCTGTGCATGTGGGGCTTGTCCCCTGGCTCCTGGTCCCAGAGGAGGAGGTCCTCCACCCGCAGCCTCTCTGTTCGCCTCGCTGTCCGCCTCGCTGTCCGCCTGTCCGCCTCTCTGTCTGCCTCTGTCCGCCTCGCTGTGATGGTCAGGAATGCTGGAGTGGCAGGGGTCCTGTGCACGTGGGCTGTGTTTTCTTTTATCTTCATGTTTACTATACAAGGACACTTTTTCCCACCAAGTGCTCATATCTTCGAGCAAGAGCATGTTTCCCAGCAAAGACATCCGTGGTTTCTGCGTTCAATTCCAAAAGCCTTTTCTTTAAGTAAGAACCTCACACACTCAGCACAGAACTCCCACCTCAAGTCTTCTCCAACTGTTTCATGAGCTGGCTCGGTCTACTCCCCCACAAGTCCATGAATCAGATTTTTCAAAGTCACACCAATGGTTGCTAGGTGGCATGCCCCCAGTGTCCACTGTGTTTCACCTGCCTCTCCAGAAAAACTCCCAAGGTTTCAGATTCTGGTTAAAAATAACAATTCATAAGGATAGGAAAATGGACCTCAAATTGATTTCAAATTTCACCCCAGCTGAGAGTGACGAGTAACAGCTTCAGGGGGACAGAAAGGAAAGTCACCACCAAGATGATGTTGTTGATGAGAATGGCACAGGCCAGGCCAGGACTCAGATCTGTCGTTCACAGGGTCACGTGAGTCACACTCAACTTGGTGGCACCTGACAACATTGCAAACAGTAATCTGAAAATCAAACATGCTCCTTTCATTTCTTCAGCTCAATTAAAGCAAGTAAATTACATTTCTATAGGTGTGGCCACTTTGTCTCCACAAAGAAGAAAGACAGTAGCTTACAGAACATCTTTCCCAAGACCTCCAAGACCCTGATCTTCATAAAACCAGCAGCTAACATGCTGATTCTTACTCACAGGACCCAACGTGCCAGAGCAGAGCCAAGCTCCGGGGATCGCACTGGAACCCAACGTGTCAGAGGAGAGCTGAGCTCCGGGGACCGCATGGGGACCCAATGTGTCAGAGGAGAGCTGAGCTCCAGGGACCACAAGGGGATCCAACATGTCAGAGGAGAGCCGAGCTCCAGGGACCGCACGGGGACACTCATGCTGTGCTCTATGGTCCCAATGGCTGATGCTGTTAAAGTAGATCACTAAGCCCTTTTTCAAAGATACTTTGATGTAGCCTCAAACCTCCAAACTTCTGGCTAGTAGGCAGGGTGCTATCCAGTAGCCCCAGAATGATGATGGACTCAAAGACTTTCTGAGCCTCAAATGGACTCAGATATCCCCTGTTCGACCCCTCTCCCAGCCAGAGACCAAATTCCCTCCTTCAAAAACTGCATGTGGGTGTTCTGATAGTCTCAGTGCCCATATTCTCTGTGGGCAACACATCTACACCTCTTGCTGGTAAATTCAAACACATGGGTTCTGGAGGCCTTTACGGGAAGAGACCACATCATCCTGCTCTCGTTAGTGGATTTGAACTGCCAACTTTTAGGCCAGCAGTCCAACACTTAACCTATGCAGAGCTCCTGACTCCACACATTACTTTCTGGACTACTCCCTCTCATTGTTAACTTGAGACAAGGTTCATCCCCCAGGTACATGAAATTAACCGAAAGAAACGTGTGTCTTGGGAAAAGTACAGCCAGTGTGCTCCCTGGAGGCAAAGATGGAGAAGCTGTGTCTTCTATCCTTTGGACACGTAGCCAGGCAAGGCTCTTCTGTGGTAAAGGTTATCATGCTTGGGAAGATGGAGGGATCACAAAGGAGAGGAAGACCTCCCAATGAGATGGATTGACATGGTGACTTCAGGAATGGGCTCTGGTATGTCGGAGAGGATGAGGATGGCACAGGGCAGGGCAGGGTTCAGGGGGCTGTTCAGGTCGCTGTGTATCATACTCAACTAGACAGCAACAAGAACAATAAAAAGACAAGAACTGGTTTAGTATTTCTCGAGCTAAAGGAACTAAAAAAACAAATTCAAGCCTCAAGTTCCAATACTTAGATATGCTATGCGCAAAATCATGAATGATTTTGAAACTCCAAAAGAAGATGGAGGGAATATACAGAGTCACTGTACCAAAAAGAATTGGCTGACACTGAAATATTTAAAGAAGTACTATATGATCAAGAGCAAATGATAATGAAGGAAGACATTCAAACTGCACTGAAGGCACTGGCAAAAATAAGGCTCTGAGAATAGATGAGAAACACTAGCTATGTTTCTCGTGTGCTCACCAGGCTATGCTAAGAAATTTGGAAGACAGCTGCCTTGCCCATTGACTGGAAAAGGTCCATTTTATTCTCATTTCCAATAAAGGTGATCTAACAGGATGTGGAAATTATCAAACAATGTCACTAATATCACATGCAAGCAAAATACTGCTGAAGATCATCCAAAAATGACTAGAACACTCAATATGGTGAAAATGGCAATCCTACCAAAAGCAATCTACATGTTCAGTGCAATCCCAATCCAGATAGCAAATTCATTTTTCATGGAGATTGGAAGGGAAATTATCAAATTTATTTGGAGAGAGAAGAGACCCCAAATAAGAAAAACACTTCTGAGAAACAAAAATGAGGTTAGAGGTATAGCACTCCATGACCGCAAAACCTATTTTACAGCAGTGGTAACCAAAACAGCATGGTCCTGGTACAATGACAGGCACATCGACCAGTGGAACAGAATTGAGAACCCAGAAATAGAGCCTGCTATCTATGGTAAACTGATATTCAACAAGGAGATAAAAGTTATCAAATGGGGAAATGATAACCTCTTCAAAAAATGGTGCTGGCAAAACTGGACTTCCACCTGCAAAAAGATGAAACAGGATCTACATCTCACACCATACACAAAAATCAACTCAAGGTGGACCAGAGACCTGGGAGTAAAGCCCAAAACCATAACATTCTTAGGAGACAAACTGGGATCAAGCTTAAAAGTGCTAGTACAAGGTATAAAGAGACCACCAAATAAAACCAGAAATGCACAATCTAAAGAGAATAAAATTTATGCATGGGACCTTCTGAAGATTAAATCTCTATGCACATCAAAAACTTTTCCAACAGGGTGAAATTAAAACCTACAGACTGGGAACAAACATTTGGTAATACCATCTCAGACATGAGTCTTATAACAAAAGTTTACAGAATTCTCCTGGGACTCCACAAGCAAAAGACTGGATAACCCAATTACAAAAAAGACATGGAAAGAATTTTCACAAAGGAAGATATTTGAATGGCAAACAGACATATGAAAAATTTTCCAAATCACAGGCAGTAAGAGAGATGCAAATCAAAACCACAATGAGGTACCATCTCACTCCAGTAAGACTGGCAAAATTTAACAGGGCAGCAAGTAATAGATGCTGGAAAGGATGTGGCAAGAAAGGAACTCTTTTACATTGTTGGTGGGATTGTAAAATGGTGCAACCATTCTGGAAGGCCATTTGGTGCTTCCTCAAAAAGCTAAACCTAGAAATTCCATATGACCCAGCTTTTTCACTACTTGGACTATACCCTAAGAAAATGAAAACTGAGGCACAAACTGAGATTTGTACACCAATGTTCATAGCCGCATTATTCACCACTGTAAGAACATGGAAACAGCCCAGATGTCCAACCACAAACGAATGGATTGAGAAATTATGGTACATTCACACAATGGAATACTATGCAGCATGCAGGAGGAATAACTCTGTAAATTATTACCTAACTTGGGAGGGACTGGAGAGCATTATGCTGAGTGAACCAACTCAGTCCCATAAGGATAAATATTCTATAAAACTGTTATTGTAGAATGAGTATAAGGATCCTGAAGGGGTGGGAGAGGCTGGAAGCAGAGGGATGTGGATGTGCAGGGGGAGGGGAGATTAATCATTGGGTTGTACAATTTGATGGGGGGGGCAGTGAGGGAAATGGAAAGAATTTGTTCAAATTTGTATTTGAATTTTGTAAATAAACTTTTTTTGGGGGGGATGTCTAGAACAGTACATAGAAACCTGCCAGAAATTCAAGCAGGATTTAGAAAAGGCCATGGCACCAGGGATATCATTGCTAATGTCAGATGGATCCTGGCTGAAAGCAAAGAATACCAGAAGAATGTCTATTTGTGCTTTATTGACTATGCAAAGGCTTTTGATTATGTGGATCTTAACAAGTTGTGGCTGACATTGAGAAGAATGGGAATCCCAGAGCATTTAATTGTCCTCATGTGGAACCTATACCTGGACCAGGCGGTTGTGCTAACAGCAAGGGAACACTACATGGTTCAAAATTAGGAAAGGTGTGTGCGTCAGGGTTGTATCCTTTCTTCATAGCTATTTAATATGTATGTTGATAAAAGTGTTTGAGAAGCTTTACTCTCTGAAGAAAAATTTTGTCATCAGGATCGAAAGAAGACACAGCAATAAGCATTATTATGCAGATGACACAACTCTGCTTGCTGAAAGTGAGGACTGGAATGACTTGCTGCAGAAGGTTAAACACTGCAGCTTTCAATATGAACTGCATCTCAATGTCAAGAAAACAAAAATCCACTCTGCTAGACCAAAGGTAACATCATGGTGGATGGAGAAAGGACTGAGACCATCAACATCTTCATCTTATTTGGATGAACAATCAATACACTTGGAACCAGCAGTCAGGAGATCAGGGGACGTATCGCATTGAGAAAGTCTATAGTCAGGGACTTCTCCAAATTATTGAGGAGTAATGATTTTGGCTTGAGGACTAAAGTCGGCCTGATTCAGACCATGGCCTTTTCTGTCACTTGTGATGAATCTGAGAGCTGAACAGTGACTAAGATGTAAGATGACAGAAGAATTAATGCCTTTGAGCTGTGGTGTTGGAGAAAAGCAACGAACATCCCCCCTGGACGGCCAAGAGAACAAACAACCAACCAGGCTGCTCCTTGGAAGCAAATATGATTAAGCTTCATCTTACCTGCTTTGGGCATGTTGCTAAGAGAGGTTATTTCTTGGAGAGAGTCACCATGTTTGGGAAGGTGGAGGGACAGTGAAAGAGAGGAAGACCTTTGGCCAGGTGGACTGACACAGAGACCGCAGCAAGAGGTTCAAGGATGTCAGAGATTGTGAGGACAGCACAGAACAGGACAGGGCTCAGACTGGTTGTTCAGAGGGTCTCTATGGGACATACTCGCCTTGATGACAGATAACAACAATCTGGAGGGTCCGTTATGGAGTTTGTCCAACTCAGTGGTACAGAACAACAACCTTTCCATGTGGCGCTCATCCTGGAATCATGGAGTGCGGGTCTCACCACAATGCACATCCTGGGCCTCAGGTACCAGCGTACCTGGCAGGTGATGCTGCAGACAGATTCCAGGCCACAGGCAGGCCACAGCAGTAAGTTCAACATTGCAAGAAAGACAGTCACACACATGCACTGCTAGCTTCACATGCCTCAGCTGCCACCAGCCACACAGTCCACCAAGTGTGCCACAGACTGCCAGCATGTCCGAAATGGCATGGAATATCCACAGGGCCGACTCAAAGACAGCACTCGCAGCTGGAGTCAGGGCCGGGATGAGCTCCACGTGGGGGATGCAGCCTTCCATCTGCAACAAAGGCAGGGAATGGCCGGGCAACAAATCCACACACAGCGCAGGGAGGTGCATGGTACCCCTGGGAGACAGCACCGAGTCCAGCATCACCCTCTCACGTCTTCCTTCAGAGAAGCCTCTGCTTCTGTATCTGTAGGAGACCCCTGGCCTGCTGCAGGCTCCCCTCAGACCCCACTGCTTCTCCCGAGTGATGTGCTCAAGACTGGCTCCAGCATCCTAGGTCCCCTCTGACCAGCCCAGAGTGAAGAAGGCAGGGCCTTTCCTTCAAGGGGTGTTGTTGCTGGGGCAGGTCTGTGTGCAGCAGAACAGAAAGCTGCCTGGCCTGTGCCAGACTGTGCCCGCCTCTGCCACGTCTGAGCTGTAGTTACAGCCACTGCGTCAACCAACCTCACGAGTGTCCTCGTTTTCAGTGACCCCCCTGCCAAGCATGCTGTCCAAGATTGGCTTCTTCTCTTACTCATTTCAGCTAATAAGTGTCAGGATCCAACACAGTCTGTAGGTCCGTGAGAATGCTGCCCTCAGCTGAGTCATTTTTGTCATCACACTGTTTGGTAAGGACAGGTATCACAGATCCACCGGCTGATTTACCATGTAGTGTGGAAACAGGGTGCTCTGCTGGCACAGTGGTTAAGTGCTCAGCTCCTAATTAAAAGATCAGCGGTTCAAAGCTGCCAGCCACTCCTCAGAAGAACTGACAAGGCAGACTGCCCCTGTAAAGAGTATAGCCTTAAAAGTCCTCTGGGGAAGTTCTCTGTCCCACAGGGTCGCCAGGGGTCAGAACTAACCTCATGGCAATGGGGTGTTTTGTTCATTTAATGTCAAGATAGTTTCCAATGAAAGACTGCAGCCAGTAGCCCTCTGAGACAAGGAGTCCTATCCAGGGCCCGTGTTGGCAGGTGCCGGGACCTGGAGGTCTCTACGTGCATGCATGTCCCAATGGGGGCTGTCCAGTGGGGCTCATGCAGCACATAGAGACGGAGCACACTCAGAGGGGTGAAGGGCCAGATGCCACATCTCCAATCACATTTGCCCAGGTGCTCCTGACGGCCGCAGAGTGAAAGCTGAGTAGTTTGCACACCTTCCTACTATCTGTATAGACAGGGTCATTCAGTGGGCACCCACATCCTTGAAGGTTGTTCCAACATCCGTTGATCCAATTGCTCTCACTGAAGGACAAAACCTCAGCAGAAGACTCTGGAAGGGCCCAGTGCAGGGGTGCTCAAAAGGTGGGCTGCTACCCGAGAAGTCGGCAGTTCTCAACCACTGGCCGCTCTGTGAGAGAGATGAGGCACAGAGAGCCCCTAGGCAGCCCTACTGCGCCCTGCAGGGTCTCCCGAGTGACACAGAACGCACGGCAGTGGTTGGGAAAGGCCACGAGAAAGGGATACAGCTGCTGAGGAACCCACTCAATGCCAGTTTGCAAAACAGTAAAAAGGAAGTGGGACGTGAAGCCACCTCTTTCCCAAGATTCCGAGGTCAACTGCAGGCACTGAAGATTAACAAGGGAAACTAAAGAAATATAAGGCCCCTTCCCACTAGGGGGCCTGTTCCAAATCTGTAGCACTCCACACATTTAAAAGACCCCCACCCACACCTCCAGACTGCTCTGGACATGAATTGTGTTAAGGGGATCTTGGAAGCAATGAGAGAGCCCAATGGCACAGTGGTGAAGGCATTTGACTGCTAACTGAAAGGCTGGTGGTTCAAATCCACCGTGAGAGAAAGGTCTGGAAATCTGCTTCCATGGAGACCACGGCCCAGGGAAGCTCCTGGCAGCTCGACTCTGTCCTGCAGGGCAGACACGACACGGTGGTCAAACTGAGGGAAACTGCCTTGGTGTTTTTGGTGTGATTCTTTATATGGAGTGACCATGGTGCAGAGAAGTCCTGGTGACACATCAGTCAAAGCACTTGACCACTTCCTTACAGTTTCCTGACTCGGGAGCCAGTGGTCGACCCCGTCCTGGGGGATTACATGGCGTCCCTGGTCGCAGCTCGCTCTCTGCTCTTTGGGTTTTCAGAATAAAGAAGAGAACTTCCTACAGCTTACTGACATTTTTAAGGTTACACCGAATCTTTCAAACATGAGACAGTGAAACCGAGGATCTGGAACATCTGTAGAAACGATAGGAGTGCTGGTGACCTTGCGATAGGTGCCGGGATTCCCCAGAAGCACACAGTTTAAGACTAAAAGCTGCTCCATGAGGGAAAGATGGGAAATCTCCTCCTGTGTCATTTACAGCCTCTGGAAACCTGCTGATGGGCTAGCTACGCGCTGCTCCCAACTCGACTGCACACACCAGTGTACAAATGTCAACGTCAAACAAACTTCAAAGCAGGCCAGTGCACTCTCCGTTCTTCCTTAAGCAAATGGAGAGAATATATAATGGAAATGGATCCAAACCAAAGTTGGAGAACCAAATTTTTCAATGATTGATCTTGTTTTCAAGATTTATTAATTTTATTCTATTGTTTATAAAATATTGATTCTACTGAAAATAGACAATTCTATTCTCCTGAAAATAAACTATAGGATAACATCAACGGCAACAAGGATGTGCCCAGCGTTGTTCTGAAAGGTTTATGGTTCAAATCCACCAGCCACTCCTTGGGAGAAGACAGCCAGTCTCTTCCCCACCAGACTTACAGTCACAGAAACCCATGAGGCAGCACTGACGTGATGACTGGATGCTCTGCTTCTGTTTGGTTTATCAGCACGCTTTCCCAGACATTGATTTGCTGTCTGTATTTCTTTATTAACTGCTCTCAAAATCTTCTGCATGCACCCATACACACATAAGCATATGCACATATACACCATCCCTGTAAATTAAGGACCTTGGGAAAAATGTTTGCAGGCCCTGGAAGGCACCACAATGTCTGGAAAAAAATGCATAGATGGTATTTTTTTTTCTTTCCTTCTTAAATTCTAACCACTTGTTAATTTGATAAATCTACTCTCAGGTAATCTTGGGAGAGGGGTGCATTAATGAACGCCGGATTCTTTGCCAGGCAAGCTTTATTTTGCTCAATCTACACTCCTGTCATGCACAGGCTGTGGGGAGGATGGGTGTGCATCATGCCACGTTAGGACAACAGGGATAAGGGAACCCTGACACCTAGGGCCTCTGTGCCCCGTCTCCTTGTCAAGCTTCCTGAAAGACATTCATGCAGCAGCACAGATGGTTTTTCTCTTTGCCATTTACTATATTATTATTCTAGTGTTGACTTCAGAGAAACAGCATGGCTCATTGAGAAAGACAAGGCATCTTTCACAAAGGAACAATACAAGGAAGGTGGTGGAATTCCAGAATCAGCATCCTTCAAGGGAGCGTTTCAACAGTCTTAACCCTGCAGCATTCTGATGGCCCAAGTCCCACAGTTTAAGCCCTTCTGATTAGAAGTCTGGCCGCTTTTGAACAAGCCTTCACCTAGGAAGCCCCAGGCGTGAGCAGTGAGAGAGACCTCCCCAGATTCACAGCATTTGTCTTGTATCTCAAGGCAGGGTCTTTGCACAAAGGACCACGTCCCTCACTCACTGACGAACAGTCAACTCAAAAGACATGGAGCTTTTGGAAAACTACCTGTCACTGTCTTTTGGTTCTGACCCTTCAGCACCCACTCCCTGGCTTCACAACCCACCGTGGCCATATAGAACATAAACCCCTACACTATCGTAAAATTCATCCATATCTTTGCCAAAATAAATCACATAGTACAGATACCGTCCATCACACCCCTTCACTAATTACAGCCAGGATCTCAAGCTCCCTTCCTCACCACATGCATTTACAGACAACTTACATATTCTCCTCTGACATCATAACAAGCCACACCAGACAGAGGCTGGAGACTCGGCATCTTTATTTTCCACATTAGAACGACCACTTGGCCAACTGACTGGAAGAGATCGATATTTGTTCCTATCCCAAAGAAAGGTGGCCCAACAGAGTGTGGAAACTACATAACAATCTCCCTGATTTCACATGCAAGCAAGATTCTACTAAAGATTATCCAGAAATGACTGGAACAGCACATCAGCAGAGAATTACCAGAAGTCCAGGCTGGGGTTAGAAAGGGTCATGGTACTAGGAATATTGTAGCTGATGTTAGATGGATCTTAGCTGAAAGCAGAGAATACCAGAGGAATGTCTATCTGTGTTTCATTGACTATGCAAAGGCATTTGACTGTGTGGATCATAACAAACTATGGCTGACTCTGAGAAGAATGGGAATCCCAGAACACTTGATCATTCTAATGCGAAACCTATACTTGGACCAGGAGGCAGTCGTCAGAACAGAGCAAGGGAACACTACATGGTTCAAAATTGGGAAGGGCATACGCCAGGGATGCATCCTATACCCATACCTTTTCAACCTATATGCAGAACAGATTATCTGGGAGGCTGGGCTCTATGAGGAGAAATGTGGGGTCAAGTTTGGTGGACGATTTATCAACAATCTGCGTTATGCAGATGACACTACCCTGCTTGCTGAAACTGAAGAGGACCTGAAGCACCTGCTGCAGAGGGTTAAGGACTGCAGCCTACAATATGGATTGAGGCTCAATGTCAAGAAGACAGATTCTCACCACTGGACCAATTGGCAGCATCAGGATGGATGGTGAAGAGATTGAGATTGTTCACAGCTTTAGTTGGCTTGGCTCCACAGTCAACAGTCTTGGCACCAGCAGCCAGGAAATTAAAAGGTGCATTGCCATGGGAAAGTCTGCTCTTAGGGACCTCTCTAAAGTACTGAAGAGCAATGGTGTCCCTCTGGAGATTAAGGTGCATCTGATACAGGCCATGGTCTTCGCAATCACTTGTTATGCATCAGAGAGTTGGACAATGACCAAGGAGGATAGAAGGAGAATTGATGCCTTTGAGCTGTGGTGCTGGAGAAGAGTATTGAGAATACCATGAACTGCTACGAAAACAAACAGATTTGTCCTGGAAAGGGTTAAACCGGGTGGCTCCTTGGAGGCAAGGATTCTGAGGCTCCGTCTAACATACTGTGGACATGTTGTGAGGAGAGACTGGTCCTTGGAGAAGGACATCATGCTTGGGAGGGTGGAGGGACAGCGCAGAAGAGGAAGGCCCTCTATGAGGTGGATTGATTCAGTGACTGGGATAATTGGGATGGGAGTGTCAGAGACAGTGCAACTGGCACAGGACAGAGCAGAGTTTAGGGCTGTTGCACACAGGGTCGCTATGAGTCGCAAGCGACTCGATGGCACATAACAACAACAACAACAACAACTTGCTCTACTTGCTCATGGAGGACAGTGCCCTCAAACAGCAATCAGCGCCCCCCTGGACACTGTAATAAGTGAGGAGGAACATGAAGGCAGGCAGGTGTGCACAGAGCACAGGCCCTCGAGGTTTGTACAGGTAAACACCCCAGAGCAGGTACAGTGGAGCATCTGTCACCACTCAATGCAGATCAGAAAGCAAACACGGGACTGTCCTGTAGCTGGTGCTCTGTGACATCAAGCTTACTTTAAATCAAATTCAACTGGGGATGAAGTCCATTTGCGATTCAATGTGATAATTAATCCTCAATATATCAACCAATATTTTTATTTCTAGAGGCTGCAGACTGACAAGCTCCCAATCAACACAATGACATGGACTTATGTTTATGAGTTAACGCTTCCGTTTATCTGGATTTCAGTTTTGATAAATCAGAAAATCTAAATATATGCAGTCATTTTATCATACTTTGTTTATTTTTAGTCAAAGTTTGCAAAATATTTGGCACTTTATGTATGTCCCAATTACTATGCCACAAGTGAAAGGATCTATGACATGAATGTTTTGGCATAAATTCCTCCACAGCCAGTGAATTACAGGGCTGCGCCACGAAGACCATTCTCTTCTATACAGGGTTTATACAGACATGCAATCCTGAGGGAGGCACCCCCCACCCCCCACCCCCACCTCGTGGCTTGCCTTATGAACAGCAGTGCACCTGGATAGGTACGTGGCCACAGGAAAAACAAACAACAACCATTAAAATCAGTGAAATGCTTTTTCAAGAACAGAAATTTATATTTTTGTTCACTTTTATGAAAGAATGTGGCTTTTAGAGGCCACTGATTTTAATTGAGAAAAAAGGCAAATACTAAAAAGGAAAAAACCTAAAAAGACAAAATCATGCATTTGCAGCTTTTAAAACCAGAAAACACCCCAGGAAACTGAGCGATCAAAATGTTCTTGTTAAAGCTGCATTTTTAAACTGTTGGGTAGACCTGGCCCCTTTAAAGCAGGGGGGACCTGGTGTGACACTGCAGACCCCTTCTTATCCACTGATTTGACTGAGCAAAAATGAAGAGGACCAGAGCATGTGGGCCCAGACAGTGGCCTCACCTCTGTCCTCCTAACCCAACTTCACACTGGGGATAGATCAGATTTTGCATTTCTGAAGTGCTAGAAATGGTGGGAGGGGCTAGGATATCTTTTCTTCTGATGTCTAGGGTTGGGGTGGTATGTGGAAAAAAGGCCCCAAAAGGTACAGATGAAGCAGCATCCCCAGCCTGGCTCAGAGCCATGTCTTCATCTGGAGCCCAAGTGCACGTGTTCGGCGGCCGTGGACGGAGGGAAAGCCTGCAGAGACTGCTGTGGGTGAGAACCCCACGCAGCAGGAAATCAAGGTTCAGCAGTCACCATTTCTGCCCCACCATTGAAGTGAAAGCTCTGGCTTGGTGCTAAGGATTTTCTCCCAGAACCTGAGAGTAATGGGATTCTGTCCACAGAGGGTGAGCTGGGAAATGCTGTTTGGAATTCTAAAGCTCTGAGGCCCAGAAGGTAAATGATACCCTTCACCTTTGAACAGGAAAGGCCCCTAATCAAAGCCATGTGCAGGGTGGACACTGTCCACACCGTTTCCCCGGCCCACCATCTAGGACAGCTGGGCGGGTCTGCATCCATGTACCGTGCCAGTTGGCAATGCCCACCATTCACGTGGCTCAGCCCGCAGTGACCCTTCAGAAGCAGATGCTGCCCACGAGCCCAGCAAGGCCGAGAGGTTCAACCTGCTCTTGACTTTCGTCTGAATGCTCACACCTCCCTTTAACCTTCCCACTGCCTGCGTGGCATTTCTGACAGTTCAGTGAAACTTGATGCCTTCTAGTTCGTCCACAGAAGCCTCAAGGACAGAGCAGGCCTTCCTGTGAGGGTCCCAGAGCTGCTTCTCTACAGAAGCCGACCTCATCGTTCTCCCTCGGAGTGGTGTGTGGGTTTGAACTGCTGAACTTCAGGTCAGCCTTGAGCTCTTTAATGACCTCAACTGTACTGAGTAATGTGTTTTACAAAGACATGACACAGAGCACACACAGGCCAGTCACACAGATGTTTACTGCTTCAGCTGAAACAAAGCTGCCTTTGATCTCTGCAAGGCTCTGCTCCCTTCAACTGCAAACAGCTTTAAACCTCCACGTCTGGACAAGGGTGATCAGGATGAAAAGATTCGCTCTGTGATCCTCAGCGGTCCGTCAGAGAAGGACCTGCTCTCTGTCAGCCGCTGTAATGAGGGACTAATTGTTAGAAGGCTGTGCTGGCCGATGCTGTTTGAAACAGCTGCAGTTCTCTCTCCCTTTCTCTTCTGGTTGGTGTATTTTATTCACTTGGAAGGTACAATGACAAGTAATGCAGCTGTGAACCAGATGGCACAAGTTGTTGATGGGACAATTTATCAAGGTCCTGAGTCTGTAACAGGATTCAGGATTTAAAATAGTTTGTGACAACTGAATTTGCTCCCATCTCCAATCTCACATTTTGTTCTTGAGGTTCCATTTTCCAGTAAAATTTGGGGTATGGGAAGAGAAAAAAATTCAAGCAAAACTGATAAAAGCTTGCAAGTGGCATCGTATCTTTTCGGATTTATGATCTATTATGATACCTCAAAGTCATGCAATATTAAAACCATGCTTAAGAAGTCAGGTGGTTAGAGGCTGGGCCAGCAAACACTCCACGCTGGCTAAGGGACAGCTGTGACACAGAAGGTTAGCTGTCCACAGGCGTCAAGGGTTAACACTAAGATGAAGGTAAACCAGCCACAGGAGTCAAGGGTTCACACTGAGACTTTCAAATAGTCACAAGAATCACCTCCACTCGCTCCACTGGAGGGAAATCAACAAATCATCTTTCTTTTAAGCAACACGGGCTCTAAGAGTTTAAACAGAGCACTAGAAAAGATTAGTAGGTTAATGTGAGTTAGAATCACAGGCCTCTCAGAAGACACTAACGGAGTTTTGCATATGAATAAATCTGAAACACCAAGAAGCCGCCTTATTTGCAAAGTAACATTTAAGAGAATTTTGTTTTCAAAGTGATGTTTTGGAGAAAGCACAGATGTTATTGTTATTTTAGGCCTGAGTATATTAAAGATATTCAAATGTTTCCTAGCTTCAGCTTTACAGGCTGGAAAATGAGTTTGCTGGTTGTAGGGGCAGCGCTGACACTATCACAATGACCATAAAGACACAGCCCGTGTTACCAAGAACCAGTGTCAGGAGAGCAGCAGGACTTTTATAAGTATGCTTGTCAGTAGCAGAAAAAAAACCTCCCTGTGTTTGCTGCTGGGGCTGAAGAGCCCTGCTGGCCCAGCGGTCTGGGCTGCTTGTTGAAAGGTCAGAGGTTCAAAACCATGCCCTGCTCTACAGGAGGAAAGACAGAGGTCTCGGCCTGTATCAGAAACTGCCTGGGGTCTGCCCAGTGACCCACAGCAGTGGGCGTGGCTTTCTGTCTCTGTTTTGTTTTTTTAATGTTAGCCTTTTCTTAAGTTATATCTTTGCCATAATGTCCCCTTAAGTATATTATGCTACAGAATAACAAGCAATTTTGTCTATTATTCTGGGGAGGGAGGGAAAGGAAGATTTTATAAAATTTATTATTTTGCAACTATAAGCACTTTTGGAAAATCAGTAATCAAAATTTTTAAAGCAGTATAGCTCTCAAAAATATGTCTGCTGCTGCTGCTGCTGGGGGAGCCCTGGCAAACTCAGAGGCCCTACATGCAGAAGAGGACAACCCTGGGCTGCAGGGCTGTGAGCTTCCCTCCTCCATGAAGGCTCTGGGAGGATTCAAACCAGCAAACTTAAGGTTAGCAACTGAGGACTTAAATGTTGGGTCTGGGCTCCTTACCATGTCTGCTTGGGAAAGGGGTAGGAAGATTTGAGAAGATGTGAGCTGGCCATCTTAATCTGCTTAACACGGGATTGTATCTGCAAGACTTGGGAGTGAAGCTTAGACCCCGCCCTCCACATACACACACAGAAATCACCAGTCCACGGCCACGTCGCCAGCCTGTCCTCCTACTCAGAGGTGGTCCGCAGGCCTGGCCCCAAACTGCAGCTCCTCCAATCAGTCAACAAAAGAGGTTAATAAACCAAAGCCGTTTCTCTCTGTAGGCTGTGTGCGCGTGCAGAGCGCTGTGTCCGTGTGTCCTATTTGTTCTGTGTGTCAGTTTCCAGTTTCATGCAAAACTCTTTTTTGTGTTGTCATGAGTCTTCTGCTGAGGGCCAGCAAAGCTTTGCCCAAGACAGGTCTCCACGGTCCTGTTACACCGAGTTCCCCACGGAGTCTGGTCCTTCTGGAGAGATGGGATGACACAGGCCCTGCAGGGTGAAGGTGTGGGGGCGTTTACTGGGCTGTCCTGGGACTGCCTCACCCTCACTCAGGGCTCACGCCGAGAAACCCCTTGCTCATAGCAGCACTGAACCTTGCAGAGCTGTTAAGCTCTGATAACATGAATCATTTAGAAACCATCTCATGTGCCCAAACCAGCCAGCCCTGCTGCCGTCCCACGAGATCCCACTGTGCTGGCCAGGGCCAGAGGGAGCTGCCCAGAGGGTGCCTGAGGCTGGCATCCCCACGGGAGCAGACTGCCACATCTTTCTCCTGTACAGCTGATAGTTGGCTTGAACCAACAACCTCTCCGTTAGCAGCCACACACTTTAACCGTGGTGCCATGAAAGATCTGCTGCCAGCCTGCTTCTTCCAGAAGGGCTTCTGTTTCCTGCTGGCAGTGCCCTCTGCTGCCATGTGGGAGACCAGCGACCATATCCCCTTAAAGGCCACTGCCCACCTGGGCAGTAGAGCAGACCACTCCACTCAGCTCATCTGCTCTCTTGGATGCCGCAGGGCAGAGGGGACCCACCCCACAGAGATACTGAAAGCAGACTGCCCCATCTTCCTCCCAGGGGACTCTTCAATCCCTATACCACCAGTGCTCCTTCTGGGAAGTGGAGGTACTGGCTTCCCAGCACAGCTTCCCAGGAGCAGCACAGGCTGTTTCCAGGGATAAATCCCAATAAACGGCCTCCTTTGCAAGACAAGGAGTCCATGACTGCAAGGTGGACTTCCTTCCTCCCAGCCATCACCTTGCCTTCTGTTGGGGGGCCCTCCACCCTCTCGTGCTCCCATCTCTCCCTGGAGTCAGGCAACCTTGCACGTGCAAACTCAGTCAGGTGCTGGCTTCTCCCTAGTGCCACCTACTCCGCCCCTCACCTGTGAAATATCTACCAAGTGTAGGATGTAGGGCAAGATATCACCTCATTCAGCCTGAGAGACACAATGTGGTAAGGGATGGGGACAGAGACCCCAGCATTGATGGGGTGTCCTGTCCAAGTGGTGTAGCAGGAGGTGTTAATAAGTGGCCCTTGAAAGAAGAACAGGGCGGGTGATTGGCACATAGCTGCAAATATATTCATGAACAAACACAATCGGCCAACGAACAATTATCATGCAAGGCCCACCCTAAAAGTGCTGGTGGGGGGAGATGGTCATCTAGGATGTCAGGAAGACCAGGAGAACGACTGATCAACTCCGCCTAACATCTGAGTTAACTAAGTCTCACAAAACACAAAATTAAGTAATAAAAACTTCTAAATAACCCACTGCTACTAACCCCCACCCCTCCACGACTCCATTCCCAACGAGCTCTCCTCAGAGAAAGCGGCATTCAGAGATTATGGGGGAAGATCTGCTCCATTTTCCAGTGTCCTGAGAAGTTAGAATGTTCCAAAGATACTTTCTTATTTTTTAAGAAATCAAGCATAAGTTTCAAAATTTCTTTTAAAAACTAGATTATGTTGCTGGATTTTAAAATGAGATAGGAAGTGCGTGTATGTGTGCATTAGTGTATATACATATGTGTGCATGTGCAAGCATGTATAGATGTGTATGTGTGTTTGTGTATATGTGTTTATTGTTGTTACGTGTTGTCGAGTCACCTGTGACCCACAGCAACCCTGTGTCCAGCAGTTCTGAAGCCTGCCCTGTCCTGAGCCAGTCTCACTAATTGCAACACATCAACCCCCACTGCCCCAGTTACTATATCAAACCATCTCACCTGGGGTCTTCCTCGCCTGCACTGTCCTTCCACCCTTCGGAGCATAATGTCCTTTTCCAGCACTGGTCTTTCCTGGCCACGTGCTCAAAGTATGTGAGACGGAGCTTCAAATTCCCAGCCTCCAAGAAGAGATTTGGTTTCACCCTCATCAAGACAGACTTGTTTTCTTGGTATTAGGTGGTGTATACAGATGTGTGGTGTGTGTATATGTGCATGTACCTGCATGTATATATGGGTATGTATGTGATATGTGGGTGTTTTTGTGTGTGTAAGAGTGTATATATTGGGAGGGGAGAAAAGTGCAACAATGAATGAAGGGAAATCCAAAGTCTCCATAAATTTTTACTGAAATTAATAGTAATTTTTTTAAAAGACTCTTTTAACAACATCGTGAGTGACAGGATCATATCCATACGCTTACAAGGAAGTCCAATAAATACCACTATCATTCAGATATATGCACCAACAACCAGAGCCAAAGAAGAAGAAATAGATGATTTCTACCAACTTTTACAGTCA
>NW_006399754.1:38868156-38869749 GCF_000299155.1 Elephantulus edwardii
GTCAGAGGCGGTGCGGTTGGCGCAGGATAGAGCAGGGTTTAGGGCTGTTGTGCATAGGGTCGCTATGAGTCGGAAACGACTCGACGGCACATAACAACAATATATGTGTGGGGCATACGCATTTGGTATATACTGTGTGTGCATCATGTGCATAAGTGTGTGCATGTGAACGTATGTGTAGTGTACAGTGCATAATTATGCGTAGGTGTGGCAGGCATGTACAGCTGCAGCTGTGTGTGGTGTGTATACATGGATGAGTGTATATGTGTGTGGTGTGTATCTGTGCACTGTGTAACATGTGTATGTATGTGTATATGCACACATGTATGAGTGTGTGCATGTATAAATGTGTAATGTATGTGTGTATATGTGTGTGGTTTGTGTATACGTGTGGTTGTATGTTGTCAGTCTGGAGACTAAGGTGCGCCTGATACAGGCCATAGGCTTTGCAATCACTTGTTATGCATCAGGCAGTTGGACAGTGACTAGGGAGGACAGAAGGAGAATTGATGCCTTTGAGCTGTGGGGCTGGAGAAGAGTACTGAGTGCACCATGGACTGCTAAGAGAACACGCAATTTGTCCTAGAGAGGGTGAAGCCAGGTTGTTCTTTGGAGGCAAGGATTCCGAAGCTTTGTCTGACACTTAGGACATGTTGCAAGGCAAGATCAGTCCTTAGAGAGGAACATCAAGCTCGGAGGGTGGAGGGATAGCACAGGAGAGGAAGGTCCTCTATGAGATGGATTGATTCCGTCACTGGGGTAATGGTGGTAGGTGTGTCAGAGACAGTGAGATTGGCACAGGATAGAGCAGGATATAGGGCTATTGTACATAGGGTCGTTATGAGTCACAGGTGGGTTGACGGCACATAACAACAACATGCATGTATCATGAGTAATGTACTTATATGCAGTTATTTTGCAAGTAGGTGTGTGCATAACACATGTGTATGTATGAGTGTCCACATGTACATATGCAATGTATAGGTATGTACATGGTATGAATTTGTGTATGGTCTTATGCATGTGTAATGTGCATATGTGTACATATGTGTATGTGTTGTATATGAATGTCTACATGTGTGTACTTTATATGTGGAGGGAGTGTGGTATGTATATGTGTTGTATATATGTATGTGTATATGATTTGTATGTATAGGACGTAGATATGTATATATGTGTGGTGTGTGTAGCATGTATACATGTGTATGTGCATCATTAGTATATGTAAGGAGTATATTTCTGTATATGTTTGTGGTATGTATGTGCTATGTGCGTGTGATTTGTGTAATGTGTATGTGTGGGGTGTGTGGTATGTATGTGTGTATATGTGTGTTATATAGTGTGTACAGGCATGTGTCCATGTGGTGTGCGATTTATCTGTGTGTGTAATCTGTATGTGTAGGAGTGCATGTGTTCCTGCGTGTGCTGTGTATGCATGTATGTATGCTAAACTAGGATTTGTAGGACATGTGTATGTATATGTGTGTAATTAGTATGTGCATGGAGGATATGTGAGAGATGTATGAATGTGTAGGGAGTATGTGTGTGACGTGTATGTGGGGTGTATGTATATATGTGTGCAGTTAGTATACA
>NW_006399754.1:38869997-38877815 GCF_000299155.1 Elephantulus edwardii
GTGTGTGTGTGTGTGTGTGTGTGTGTGTGTGTGTGTGTGACGTATATGTGGGGTGTATGTATACGTGTATTTGCAATGAATAAATCATTGAATGTGCAGAACTCTATCATTCTATCTCCAGCCTCCTTTCTCTCACCGAGCCTGTATTTTCCAGTTACTGAACCTTCTTGTTTCCAACTTTTGCATTCCAGTCACCCATTATTATCAATGCATCTTGATTGCATGTTTGATTAATTTCTGACTGCAAAAGTTGGTAGAAATCTTCTATTTCCTCCTCTTTGGCTCTAGTTGTTGGTGCATATATTTGAATGATACTAGTATTCACTGGACTTCCTTGTATGCGTATGGATATTATCCTGTCGCTCACCACATTGTATTTCAGGATGGATCTACAAATGACTTTTTAAATTATGAAACCAACCCCATTCTTTCTCACCTTTTCATCCTTAGCATAGTAAATCATATAATCATCTGATTCAAAATGTCCCATGCCAAGCCATCTCGTTTCGCCAATATCTCGTATGTCAATATTTATGCGTTCCATTTCTTTCTTAACAATGTCCAATCTTCCTACATTCATGCTTCTCACGTTCCATGTTCCAATCACTAGTGCCTGCTTACAGCTGTTCCTTCTTCTTTGTATTTCCGTTTCTAAAATCTCAGTCTCAATTGCCATGTCTGCTAGTCCAAGCGATAGTCGAAGTGTGCTCTACTGTACAAAGGGTTTTCAAAGGCCTGTCTTTTCGGAAGTGGATGGCCAATCCTTCTTCCTAGTCTGTCTCAATCTTTAAATATATATAATAGTATCTGACAGACAAGCATTCCACAGAAAAGAACCGATGAAAGACAACTGTCCAGTTAACAGTTTTAGTTTACTTGGCTCCACGGTCAACACTCTTGGTAACAGCAGCCAGAAAAATCAAGAGACGAATTGCACTGGGAAAGCTGGCTTTGAGGGACCTCTCAAGAGTACTGAAGAGCAACGATGTCAGACTGGAGACTAAGGTGCGCCTGATCCAGGCTATAGTCTTCGCAATTACGTGCTATGCATCAGAGAGTTGGACAGTGACTAGGGTTGATAGAAAGATTGATGCCTTTGAGCTGTAGTGCTGGAGAAGAGTGTTGAATATACCATGGACTGCTAGGAGAACAAACAGGTTTGTCCTGAAGCCAGAGTGTTCACTGGAGTCAAGGATTCTGAAGCTTCATCTGACATACTTTGGGCATGTTGCAAGGAGGGACTGGTCCTTGGAGAGGGACAACATGTTTGGCAGAGTGGAGGGGCAACAAAGGAGAGGAAGACCTTTGATGAGATGGATCGATTCTGTGACTAGAGAGGTGGGAATAAGTGCATTTGAGACGGCTCAGGATAGAAGAGCGTATAGAGCTCTCCTATATAGGGTCGCTATGAGTCGCAAACAACTCGATGGCACATAACAACAACAACATGTATATGTGTGCAGTTAGTATACATAGGCGTGTGTGTGTGATGTTTGTGGGGTGTATGTATATATGTGCAGTTAGTATACACAGGAGTGTGTGTGTGTGACGTGAGAGTATGTGGGGTACATGCAAATGTGTGTTGTGTAGGAGGGAGCCAGTCAACTCATTTTTCTCATCATGTTGCTAGGCAACAGCGGAGAACTAGAAGTAGCTACTGTTTTCCAATTTGCAATGAAAACATGAGCTAATTTATTCTTTGAAGTATCTTCTTTTAGCACACACCATCTTCTGCTTATTTTGGGACTTCCTGCACTGGGGGGTGGCACACAGCATGGGGAGCACTGGGCACACTGGGAACATGATTTTAGGGAAGTCTAGGGTGGTGGGACCATCGACAAAGCACTGAGATGAAAACATCTCCCCTGAGAACAGGAATTGCACCCACAGTGGAGGCAGCCCTGACTGGCTCCAAGTATGAACAGGGGACACTGGTGCAAGGAGCCTCCTTAGCGGGTCAGTGCAAAAGCTTAGTAACTCAACCATCTTTGAATCGATTAGCAGGCTAGGTGTCAGGCTGCTAACCAAAAAGTCACTGGTTCAAATCTTCCAGCTGCTCTCCAGAAGAAAGATGGGTCAGCTACTCCATGAAGAGTTTCAGCCATGGAATCAGAACAGACTCAAGGGAGTAAGGTTTATGCCTGTTTTCAAATGATGATGTGTGTGAGTTCCACATGCAATGAGCTCTCTCACTAAAGTGGATGTCTCCACACCCAATGTGCTCTGACACGAACATGGAGAACTCCACACACAAGCTCTCTATCAGAGGTCTCGCACACACACGAGCTCTCTCACTGACAGAGGTCTGTCACACACACACGAGCTCTCTCACTGACCGAGGTCTCGCACACACACGAGCTCTCTCACTATCAGAGAGGTCTCTCTCTCTCTCACCACACACACATACACACACACACACGAGCTCTCTCACTGACAGAGGTCTCACACACAACGAGCTGTATGTCTAACGTGGAGAACTCTCTACAATGCACACAGCAAGGACAGGAGTTCGGATCTCTAGGCACAAGCAAAGCAGACCCACTGCCATGGGACTTTGCGTCACTCCTGATGACTGACACTGACCACAGGGTGTTCATGGCTGCAGATCTTTACAGACACCAACTGTCCCTCTTCCTAGTGTGGAGCAGATGACGGGTTCAAACCACAGGCCTTCCCGTTAACAGTCGTGTTCTCTAACCACTGTGCCACCAGGGTCCATACAGAGGGAAAAAGGTGCAGCCAGGGGATGGCTAAGCTTTTTCCCATCAGGGTGGGGTCTGTCTCCACTACAAGCAAGGCTGGAAGAGAGGTTCCAAGTCCATGTTGGCAACCTTCTGTCTCCCTTCTCGTCTCTGCATAAACAACATTGATATACTGCAAATCAAGGTGTAATTAGCTCAAGGGGTGAAGAGAAACACAGGTGCTAGGTCCACTCCTTGAAGAGGAACCCCGGCGGTGCAATGATTAAGCATTCAACTGCTAACTCAGAGATTGGTGGTTTGAATGTACCAGCAAGCCTGGTGGTCTCCTCCTGGGAAGAAGGCACCTGAGCAGGTCTGCTCTGTCACGTGGGGCAGCTGTGACCCACCAGAGGCTAATAAGCAATTCACCAAAGAATACACTTCTCTGTGTCTCAAGGAGGGCTGTCCCATATTAGAGGACATTCTTCCTGTGTCCTGACGAACAGCCACCCAGCAGGTGGGGGCCTGAGAGGTGACAGCCAGGAAAGGAGAATGGCAACCCCGCAGCCCCTCCTCCAGTCAAGGAGTAAGGACAGCTCCCTAGAAGATGAAATAAATCCAGCAGGTCCTTCTTTGAGTTGTTGATTAATGAGTCTTCAAGTAGAAAAAACCAATGTACCAGCCAAGAAAACAGGAACAAGAAAGCTGAAGACAGTGCACTGGGGGGGGGGGGGGGGGGGGAGACTACATTTCCAGCTGCAGAGAGGCCCCTTCTCTCCTCCACTCTTCCTCCACCCACCCCCTAAACTCCTTACGCCTTCAGCTGCAGGGAGGGGTTGAGGGCACAGAGTGAGAATGACAGATTTACCTAAGATAACACAGCTCTTTAGTGATAAAACAGCAACCGAAACCCAACCCAAACCTGGTGCCATCACACCCCTCCTGCTCACAGTGACTCTGGCCGTCACCTTTACTGAAAGGAGCCCTGGTGGCATGTGAATTACCAAAAGGTCAGAGGTTCAAAGCCACCAGGCCCCTAAGGAGAAGCCTCTTCCAGCCCTCAATATCTGGTGAAGGGTGATGAGTGATTCAATGCAGTGGCAACTTGGGGCCTGGGGTCTTTACAGAAGCAGATTGCCTCACTGTTGTATCTCAGAGCAGCTGGTGGGTTTGAACCACAGACCATTCCACTACCAGCTGAATGCCCTGACCACAATAGCACCATGCCACGTCAAATCAGCAAAAGCCACATTTAATAGCAAGTCAATCAGCAGAGAAAAGAAATAAGATGTGATACTGATGCTGTGTCCAGAGTGTCTGCGTGGGGCTGGCGAAGCCCCATCCCCGTATGTAGTTGCTGGCAGTTCCGGCTGTGGGCAGACAGAAGCCCCACACCGACGTCACAGCACCCTGGGCATCGCCACGTTTATGGAACTAAGACATTGCCTCTTTTCAGTGACTCCTCCGAGGGACCACAGGGACACAGTGTTGGAACGGGGGCGAAGGGGCTCCCAGGAGTCACTGCCTCCCTCACCCCACCTCTGCCCTTGTCTCCTCTCCCTTGCATTCCTGCACTGGTCTTGGTCTTACTGGAAGAAGCAGGGTGCTTCTGGGGAGCGGACGAGGGCAGCGACAAGCCTCACCTCTTCTCAGCAAAACTAACAGCTTTTGGTGACTGTCTCGGCGAGGCCACAGGCCCTGCTTTCACCACAGACAGGCTGAAAATAGTGGGTGCTCAGGAGGAAAGAATGGGTTCCTTCACAGATGGATGTGTCTTAGATACCCACCGCCTGACCATCCGACCTGGACAACCACTCTGTCCTAAAGCCACCCCACAGCACTGCCCACCACACTATAGTGCCTCAGCCTCAGGGGCCGGTGGGCATGAGTCCAACGATGGGCAGCAAGGGCTGGGCCAGCTGGTGCCCATAGCAAAAGGCCCACTGGTGGTCACTGCTGTCCCCAGGACCCAGCAGTGCCCTGCCCTGCTCTGCCCAGCTCTGCCTGGGCTCCCAGCACTGAGACACAGCAGCTCAAATCTTACCCTCTGCTTCCGGAGGCTGCCAGGGCTGGTGGGGGACGGGCTCGGGGACTTCCCGGAGCGAGGAGTGGAAAGTTGACTACCAGGAGTTCCATTGACTAGAATGAGAGATAGAGATAAAGGGAGAGGGGAGACGGGGGTAGGGGGAGGGAGGGAGAGAGAGAGAGAGAGAGAGAGAGAGAGAGAGAGAGAGAGAGAGAGAGAGAGAGAGAGAGAGAGAGAGAGAGAGAGAGAGATTAAATCGCTTATAGGACAAAAAATACTTTCCAAGAAATAGGCCATGGCAGGGTCCCTCCCCACCAAAACCTCCCAGGTCATCACGTCCACTCCCAGCAACCCTCCATCGGGATTCTGAGGCAGGCAATCTCCCAACTTTCTCCCGATGAGCAACTGGTAGATTTGAACCACTACATACCGAGCACTCTATGCCAGTAAAGATGTGCATGGCAAGGCCCCAGACACCTTTTTATATGTAGTCATGAGAAAAAGTCAGGAACACACTGTCCTCTTAAACTTGCATTTGATACAGGTATTTAACACAAGCAATTACATAAGCATTTAAAAGGCTGTCCCCGCTATCACACCCTTGAAGAATGGCCGAGAGTGTCTCTGTCCACTGAATGTGTGAGGTCCAGGAACACTTCTGGTGGAATTCACCTGTAATTCTGTGAGGACTCCCAGGGGGAAAGAGAACTTAGCCCAGGTCACGGGGGCTATTCCTGACAGCTTGCTAAGAATCGTTGAATTTCTGAACTGACAGCTCATGTCTCCAGGAAATTCTAGCCTCTCCTTCCACACCTGCCTGGCCCTGTAGCTGGATGCCCCAGCCCTGCTTGGAGAGAACACTAACACTCAACTCCATGTCTCGCTCCTGCTGTTAATACAAGTGCTGCCTGTGGGTGACTATTCCAGAGCGAATCGCAGCCTGATCCTAAGAGGAGCAAAGACATCATGTGGAGCAGTGTGGCTTCCCTCCGGGGGCTTCACTTCCAATAATGGGCACACGACACGACAAAGTAGACAGCAGACACATTGATCAAAGCAGCAGAAGGCCCAGCACCGAGAGGGCCAGCCTGGGCACAGGGCACTCACCTTCGATGAGCTCTAACATGGACAAGGTCTGGTGTGGAAGCGGACAGTGGCAGAGGTGGCCTGTGTGGGCACCAGCAGAGGGACTGAGTGGAGGGACCCAGCAGGCAGGGACTCAGGACTGCTTCAGTGGGTGAGGGGTGCAGATGCTGCCTGCGTCAGCCTGACGTCTGTGGAGCTGTGGGAGGCACAGCAACTGAGGCTGCATCCAAGGTGTCAGTTAATGCCACGCAGGGGGAGGGGCACAGCCCCAGGCTCTCACTAGGTCTGAATCATAAATGAAGTGACTCATCAGAGTGCAAACACCAGGGGCCTCTGGAACCTGGTCCTTGGGTGAATCCAGTTTGTGGTGGTGCCGGGGCAGCGAGGGGCTGGGGCAGCACGCCACCATCTGTCACACATGGAGCCAGGGGTAGCAGGCTGCCATCTGTCACACATGGGACTAGGGGCAGTGTGTAGCAATCTGTTAAATGAGGACCTGGCATTAGAACAGAGCCAGGTAGGGCTGATGGCTTTGGCTCTCTGGTTCCTCTACAGACCTTAAAAACACCGGCCCCCGGGCTGCTGCCAATCTTTAGCTTTGTCTTTGAAATGTTGTCTGATGCTTCTGTGAACAGAAATGTGACCTGATCAGGGCATTTGAAAGCTGTGCTGGTGATAAGCAGGCTTCCCATTTGACAGGGCCAGGAAGGGCCACAGAGCTGGGCCCCTAATCACCCTTCATGCCTGGGACAGTTCCTCCTCCTGGTTTAACTTTCATCTGGATGACAAGTAGCCTTTTTTTTTTAAACAGATTTTTTTTTATTGTTTTTTATTTTATTGTGTGCGTGTACCGTCAAATCAGATCTGACTGGTACAGGAGGAGATTGTCCCTCTCCCCCCGCAGAGCATCTGGTGGATTTGAACCGTTCGCCTCTGGGATTGTAGTTGCAGCTCCTTACCACTAGGCCACCAGAGCTCCCCTACAAGTAGCCTTTTGAGGTGTTCAGGGCTCCAAGGTGGTCTGTGCTACACACTCCAGAACCATCAACCACAAGGAGTAAGAGACAGCCCAGGACAACGCACAGAAGGTGAGGAAGGGTGGGAAGGAGAGTGGAAACTGGAATGATAGTGAGGGAATGGGAAGTGTGCTGACACTACGGGGATGCAGCCAATGCATGAAACAAAAGGCTGTATCAACCACTGAACAGAACACCAATGTGCTCTGCATCCTTTCACTCTAATCACAAAGAAAAGTTTCAAAAAGCCAGTAATAAAAGTATTTTAAGGAAAACAGTGGCTGGATGTCTTGTGCCCGCTGACAGACTTTTAGCTCTGCCCCTGTGTAGCTCCCTTTCTGCAGACAGTCATGACCCACAGTGACTCTGTGCAAGAGAACAGAACCCCTCGCCTCCTCGAGGACCAGCCAACCACTCAACCCACCGGCCCATCAGGCTTCCCGCATGTCCTCCTACTAGATGGATTTGAACCACGGCCACATGGACCCCCCTCACCCCCACTGCACCAGGAAGGTTGCCCTGAGGGTTGGCTGGAAACCTACTTGCTGAAAGGACTCTAGTCATCTCCTTTTATCTGCAAGAAGCTTTGATAGTGGACTGCATTAAATGTCAGAATGGGAAACAAAAGCTTGGAGGTTCAAATCCATTAGCTGGAAGTCCAATGGAGAGTCTCTATGGGAGAGGCTTAATGAGCAGACAGAGGCCCAGTGGTGCAGTGGTAAAAGTGTGTGGCTGCTGAACAAAAGACACTCCTCAGGAGAAAGGCAAAGCTGCTTGCTTCTGAAGAAGACACTACAGCCTCAGGGATCTTCCCCAGAGATTACAGCCTCAAGGACCGTCCTCAGATGATACAGCCTCAGGGACTTTCACTAGAGATTACAGCCTCAGGGATCTTCCTCAGAGATTACAGCCTCAGGGAACTTCTTCAGAGATTACAGCCTCAAGGACCTTCCTCAGAGACTACAGCCTCAGGGATCTTTCCCAGAGATTACAGCCTCAGGGATCTTCC
>NW_006399754.1:38878425-38881849 GCF_000299155.1 Elephantulus edwardii
AGAGATTACAGCCTCAGGGACCATTCTCAGAGACTACAGCTTCAGGGATCTAGGGCAGGTCTCCTGCAGCCTTCAGGGTCACATGGAGCCAGAATGCTCTCCAGGGCCTAGAACTTGGGTTTGGCTGGGTTTCAGTCTCTTGTCAATCATCAAGCGTTCTTGTCCTCAGGTGTGGCAGCATCACTCTCTAGGTTCTTTCTCTGTCACTGGTCAAACTTCTGACTCCTTTATTTGAAACTACAGGACTGAGGTGTCAAATTCTATGGTTATCCCTTTAGTGAAAGGAAACGTGCCTTGCTGGAACACAGGCCACTCAGAGCTAGGGGACAACATTTTAGGATCAGTGCTTCCAGGTCACCTGGAACGTGCTGGCCACTGTCTGAAAAGGTTCTTGGCACTCAGGGAGTATCAAACACCTGCTACCAAGTCTCTGCAGGAAGGCACAGTTTTATTGAATGACCAAGGTTCACATATACATTGAGTGGACTTCCTTTAGTTTGTGACAACCAAAAACCCTATCAATAAAAAGGGTGTCACCATCCATTCCTCCAGGGAGTATTCTGACTGCATGTTGTCCAAGACATATTTGTTTATTCTGCAGGCAATGGGCTGGCTATTCAGTGCTCTTCTACAACATCACAACTCAAATACATAAATTCTTCTTTTGTTGTTCTTACTCATTGTCCAGCTTGCAGGTGCAAACAAAGAACATGATTGAAAAGATGATGGCCTAAATCAGGTGCACCTTAGTCTTCAAACTGACAAACACTGCTTCTCAGTAATTTGAGAAGGTCCCTGGCCGTGGACTTGCCCAATGCAATACATCTTCTGATGTCCTGAATGCTGATACCAAGGATGTGAATTGTGCTACCAAGGGTGTTAATTGTGGATCCAAGCCAGCTGAGGTTGTTAACCATTTCAATCTTTTCTCCATACATCATGGTGTTACCTCTCAGTCCAGTGGCAAGAATTTGTTTTCTTGACATTGAGACACAATCTATATTGAAGGATGCATTTCTTGATCTCCTGTAACAAGTACTTCAAGTCCTCCTCACTTTCAGAAAGGAATGTTTGTCATTTGCATAACGCAGGCTATTGATGAGTCTCCCTCCAATCTTGATGCCATATTCCTCTTCACAGAATCCAGATTCTCAAATTTGCTCATTATACATTTTGAATAAGTGTGGAGAGAGAATACAACCCTGAGACACTCCTTCTTAATTTTAAACCATGTGGTGGAATGGCATGGTGCCTGGTGCAATGGGCTCTTGTGTGTCAGGAAGTGTGAAGATTGCACAGGATAGAGCAGGGTTCAGATCTTCTGTTCACAGAGTCACTATGAGTCATACTCAACTTGACGGAACTTAACAACAATGACAACAAGAGTTACCTGATTCTGTGCGCACAACAGCCTCCTGGTCCAGGTATAGGTTTTGCATGAGCACCCACAACTTTTTATGATCCACACAGTCAATATGCCTTTATATAGTCAATAAAGCACAAATAGACATTCTTCTGGTATTCTTTGCTTTCAGCCAGGATCCATCTGACATCAACATGATATTCCTGGTGTCATGGCCTCTTCTAAATCCTGCTTGAACTTCTGGCAGTTCCCTGTCTATATACTGTTCCAGCGTCTTTTTTCTTTTTCTTTTTAACTTTCATAGGGATCTATTTACAAAGATCAAATAAATTGTTTTTCACGCTGAATCTTTCCCCATTTCCTTCACTCTCCTCACCCATCAAAATATGTGACCCTATGATTAACACCCCCCCAATCCATCCTCACCCTCTGCTTCCACACTCCCCCCCTTGGATTCTCACACTCATTCTACAACAATGGTTTTATACAGTATTTTTCCTTATGGAACTTCGTTAATTCACTCAGCATAATGATCTCCAGTCACTCCCAAATTAGCTAGTAATTGACAAAATCATTGTTTCTGCATGATGCATAGTATTCCATTGTGTGAATGTACCATATTTCTCAATCTATTCAACTGTGGTTGGACATCTGGGCTATTTCCATGCTCTTACGATGGTGAATAATGCTGCTATGAACACTAGTGTACAAGTCTCCATCTGAGCCTCAGTTCTCATTTTCTCGGGGTATATTCCAAGCAGTGGAATAACTGGGTAATATGGAAGTTCTATGTTGAGCTTTTTGAGGAAATGCTAAACTGCCTTCCAGAATGGCTGCACCATTTTACAATCTGACCAAAGATGTATAAGAGTTCCTATCTCACCACATCCTCTCCAACATTTATTAATTGTTGTTCTGTTAAACTTTGCCACTGCTACTGGAATGAGATGATATTTCATTGTGGGTTTGATTTGCACCTGTCTTGTTGCTACTGATTTTGAGAATTTCTTCATGTGTCTGTTGCCCATTCAAATATCTTCCTCTGTGAAAATTCTTTCCATGATTTTTGCCTATTTTGTATTTGTAATTGGATAATCGGTCTTTTTTCTTATGGAGGCCCAGGAGTATTCTCTAAACTTTCATTATGAGACTCTCATCTGAGAAGGTATTGCAAAATGTTTATTCTTAGTTGGTAGGTTTTCTTTTCAAACTGTTGGTAAAAGGTTTCGATGCACACACGGATTTAATCTTTAAAAGGTCCCATTCAACTATGCAGTATACAGGAATAATAACTTTGTAAATTATTACCTAACCTGGGAGAGACTGGAGAGCATTATGCTGAATGAACTAAGTACAATATTGTGAGTTACAGGATAATATCCATATGAATATAAGGAAGGCCAGTGAATACCACTATCATTCATATATATGCACCACCAACCAGAGCCAAGGAAGGGGATATAGAAGATTTTTACCAACTTTTACAATCAGAGATCGATTGAACATGCAATCAAGATGCACTGATAATAATGGGTGACTGGAACGCAAAAGTTGGGAACAGAGAAGAAAATTCAGTAGTTGGAAAACATGGACTCTGTGACAGAAATGGAGCTGGAGAGAATGATCGAATTGTGCACAATCAATGACTTATTCATTGCAAATAGGTTTTTTAAGAGACATAAATGCAGGTTATATACTTGTATTTCACCTGATGGTATGCACAGGAATCAGATCGATTACATCCGTGGAAAGAACCGCTGGTTCAATATCAGCTGTGAAAACTAGGCCAGGAGCTGATTGTGGAACAGACCACCAACTACTCATATGCAAGATCAAACTGAAGTTGAGGAAAATTAAACCAAATCCAAAGCAACCAAAATATGACTTTGAGTCTATCCCAGCTGAATTTCAGAACCATCTCAGGAACAGGTTTGAGGCCTTGAACATTAATGAGTGAAGACCAGACGAGTTGTGGGAGGATATCAAGGGTATCATCCAGGAAGAGTGCAAACGGTCATTGCAAAGACAGAAGAGGAAGAAAAGACCAAAATGGATGTCAGA
>NW_006399754.1:38883699-38894438 GCF_000299155.1 Elephantulus edwardii
GTTTTGCCAGCACCATTTGTTGAAGAGGTTATAATTTCTGCATTTGATAGGTTTTATTTCCCACATCTGAATGATCTCAGCAGCATTTTGCTTGCATGTAATATTAACGATATTGTTTGATAGTTTCCACACTCTGTTATGTCATCTTTCTTGGACATGGTAACAAATATAGACTTCTTCCAATCCATTGATCACACAGCTGTCCTCCAAATTTCCTAGCATAGACTGATGGGTACATCTATGGTTGCATCTGTTACCTGAAACAAGTCAATGGTATACCATTGATTCCTGGGGCCTTAGTTTTTACCAGTGCCTTCAATGTAGCTTCCACTTACTCCTTCATTACCTTGGCTCCTGCTTACATGATACTTCCCGAAATTTTTCAATGTAAGTTCTTTTTGGTACAGTGACTCTGAATTCCTCCTATCTTCTTTTGATGCTTTCTGAGTCATTAAATATACTTCCCATAGCATCTTTTATTATAATCAAATGCCTTTGTATAATCAACAGAGCACAAATAGACATTCTTCTGATATTCTTTCAGTCAGGCCTCTCTTAAACCCACCTTGAACTTCTAACAGATCTCTCTCTCTCTCTCTCTCTGTGTGTGTATACTGCTCCAGCTGTTCTGAAAGATCTTCAGCAATATTTTGCTTGCATGTGATATTAATGACACTGTTCAATAATAATCCACATTCTTTTGGATTGCCCTTCTTGGGAATGGGAACAAATATGGATCTCTTGCAGTAAGTAGGCCCAGGAGCTGTCCTCCAAATTTCCTGTGACGGACTGGTGAACACAGTGTGGCTGCGTCTGTCATTTGAAACATGTCAATTGGTATTCCATCCACACCTGAAACCTTATTTTTTGGCAGTGCCTTCAGCACAGCTTGAACGTCTTCCTTTATTATTCATTCTTGTTCATATGGTAACACCTGAAATATTTCTGTGCCTGTCAATTCTTTTTTTGTACAGTGATTCAGTGTATTCCTTCCATCTTTTTTTGATGCCTCCTAGGTCATTCAATATTTTGCCTACATTCAAGATACTGCAGCATGAAGCTTAGATTTGTTTTTCTGTTCTTTCAACTTGAGGAATGCTGCACATTCTGTCCTAACAGCTTGTTTTCTTGTCTTGAGCTGCCCTGTGACACCCGCTCATCTCTTTACTTCGACCTTCCACCCCTTCGTTTTGGTTCTTTTTAAGCTCCTGTGTGATTTTCAGAATCTCTTCTGACATCCATTTTAGTATTTTCTTCTTCTTTTGTCTTTGTGATGACCTTTTGCTCTCTTCATGGATGATGTCCTTGATGTCAGCCATTCTTCAATCATTAGTGTTCAGTGTCTCACATCTGTTCTAGAGATGATTTTTAAATCCAGGTGTTAACCTCGTGCCTGCTGTCCCTCGGATGTCATCTCAAGCCCTCTGCCAGTGAATCCATTCCAACTCTACTAAGAGCAGAACCTCCCCCTCCCCCCGCCCCAAGGCTGTGACCCTTTAGGGAACTGACTGCCATGTCTTCCTCCCATATTCCTACAGGTGGAATCAAACTGCCAACCTCACAGTTAGCAGTGAGTGCTTGCCTGTTGCACCCCCAGAGTTTACCTGTTTAGTGCTGCTGTTGTGTGCTGTCAAGTTCATCTGACTTACTAAAGTTCAACTTACCAATGGAATTCTTCAGTCAGCTGCCCTGGTGCCAGCCTGACTCCTGAAGCAAACTCAACACAGCAGCACAAACGTGTGGCCCATCTGTGTGACCCTGTCACTAGTGGTGAACTCCGGTCCACTTCTGCAGCCACCACTTACTCTGAAAGGCTTCCAGCACATGAAAGGGCCTGGTGGCAAAGCATATAACGTGCTGAGCTGCTAATCAAAGGTTCATAGTTAGACCCACCAGCTTCTTCAAGGGAGGAAGGTGGGCTCTGTCCTCCTATGAAGATTCACAGCCTGGATACCCAGCGAAGGACTGGCATGGTCAGAACTGACTCAAAGGCAATGTACTTCCTGGGGCCCCCAGAGGGGTCAGCTCACACTCCTGTACCAGACAGTAACCCGCAGAGATGCACAGGGCTACTCCTTCAGCCTTTCTGCCTGGTCTGGATATGATCAATGCATGTTACGAAGCAAAATTATCTGGGAGTGATTGTATGAAAAACCATCATAAAGCCATCATAATCTGTAAACATCCACTGAAATAAAAATTAAATTACTAATAATTGACAAAAATAAATTCTGGTGGCATCACTTCTAGCCACAGTATGAGATACTGGCAGATTGCAGGGGGCTGAGAGTTGGCCCTGCCTCACAGTCTCTGCTCAATTTCAGTCCTTTCTTGTGGGTCCACTCACTGAACGCTGCTTCTCCTTCTCTGAACGTCCATTTCTGTAAGCATGATGTCCTTTTCCAAAGACTGGCCCTAAAGACAAACGCCCAAAGAATCAGAAATGAAGTTTCACCATCTTTGTCTCTCAGCGGTGCTCTGCCTGCAGTTCCGACCTGAGACAGGCTGTGTGAACCCATGGGATATTCAACACTTTTAACAAACACCACAAGTCAAAGACACCACTCTTCTCCATTGTCCAACTTTCACATATATTACGCAACTGAAAATATCATGTCCTGGCTCATAAGAGAGCCAGAGATGACCCCTCAGGTTGGAAGGCACTAAAACACGGCAGGGGAGGAGTGTGTCCTCCGAGACAGGCTGTTTTCCTGTCGTGGCCAGAGTGAATCTCTCGTCAGGGACAGGCCTTTGTTTGCTGATGTGGTGCTCACAGGTTGGTGGCAACCTAATAAAACTCCTGTCATGGAGCCAAGAAGACATAGCTAAGGATGGCTTCGATCTGAAAGCACTGTAGCTCTCATGGTCTCGTCCATGAGTGTTCTCGTCATAGAACACTTCCTAAGTCACTCTACAAACTAGAAATGTGTCATTGCTCCCTTTCTCTTAGCAGCTTGGTGGCATAGTGATTACGTAGTTCAAACCAGCTGTTCTAGAGAAAGAGCGAGGTAATCTGGTGCCAATTGACAATCCTGGCTCAGGTCAGGCTCATCTTAGGCCTCCAGGTGACCTCTTGTCATTAGCAGTTTGGTTCACCTGATGTAGCACAGTGCTAGCTAGCACTCTTGGAAAAACCACTGAAGGATTTTGTGAGTAACACCTGTTATGTACTGGTCATGCATTAAGTCCCAGTGCTGCATGATAGTACCACAATCCTTGTCATTAAGTTGCTTGCTTTCTAGCTGGGAAACCCCTGATCTACCACTTACCTCGGCAGTGTCAGGAGACATGGCAGTGAAATTGGCTGAGTGCTCAGCTCTTAGCTAAAATGCTGGTGGTTTGAAGCCTCAGCGGCTGTCAGAGGAAGACCCGGTGATTTCCTCTTTTGGAAGGAGCATCCGGGAGCCCTTTGTCAATTGTCAATTGACTTCTATGCACGCAAAAGCCGGACAATGAGTAAGGACGACCAAGCGAGAATTAACGTCTTTGCAAAAGGGTTTTGGCATAGACAAAAAGGGTTTGGCCATAGACAGACTATGGCTGCCAGGAGAATGGACAAAGCCCTGGTGGTATGGTTAACCGGGGTGAGCACTGCTCACACGAAGGCCATCCTTCTCAGTGATTGAAATTCACCACTGGCTCTGTGGGAGAAATATGTACAACCATCTCCCACACGATCTCCAGGTCCCAAAGCACTGGGAGGGTCAGCACTGAGCTGGTTCCTGTTCAACAACAATGTGTTTGTTTTGGAGTTTCAGAAGAGGTGCAACCAGATTGCTTCTTGGAGCTGAGGGGGTTTCTTGGAGGTAAACATGTTCACTGGAGAAGAGAATGTTCCCTGGAGGTGAGAAGGTTCCTGGAGGTAAGGACGTTCCTGGAGGTGAGCATGGAGAGACGGAGACTTGTGTACTTTGGTTACATTATCAGGAGGGACCAATTCATGATGAAGAATGCCATGTTGATTAAAGTAGATTAATCATCTGCTTTCATGGGAAATACAAAGCCGACCTGCAATGAGATGCAGCTCCAGCGGCTGCAGCAGCGGGCTCCAGGACGGGACTGGGCACAGCTTTGGTCTCTTGTCCCGGGGGTTGTGGCTGTGGGTCAGAACTGATGCAATTACCTCTCCTGGTAACTAGCAGAGGAGCCTGCTGGTGGTTCCAACACCCTGAGAGGACCGATGGAGAAGGACCTGCAATCTCTCAAACAGATCCAAGTCTAGAAATCCCTTTTCCGGTTCTGCTCTGTCCTCAGATCACTTGGAGCTGACTTGACACAAGAGAGCCTGGTTTATGGTTTGGTGGACTTGCAGTGAGAGGTGTATAAATTAACTAGAAAGTGGCTGTGGTGGTGCTAGAACCTCTCCATGCTGTCTCTGAGAACACACAGAGGATGACTGAAGCAGGAGTCATGGAGACAGTACAGGAGGGAAGAGTTTTAGGCTCAGGAACCAGCACTACAACACAAAGGATGAACCACCAGTCTTTGGATTTTTCTTCAAGTAAGTTCTGCTCCAGAACACTTTCAGAACCCTTGAATGGAAAAGCACCTCTGTGTGGTACACAGGACTGAAGTCTCCACACTTAGAGAGGTTAATACCATCTGCAGTGTGGATAAGCCACTTCTGACGGTTTTGACGTGAATATGAAACCTTTGGCAAATCGCACGAGCAAGTGATTCAAGTACTCTACTTCCCCAGAGTGGACACTTGTCTTATCTCCATATACTGCATAAAAGAATTTTACATAAATTTATGTAATTTAAAGTCTGTAGTTGTTGTTGCTTTCCATCGATTCAAGCATGACTCATAGTGACCTTATGAACAAAAGGCCTGAAGCCTTTCTATAACTATTGTCGTTTCTCAAAGTTCATAGAATTTCCAGAGGCATGTTGTTTAGGAAGTGGATGCCACTCCTGCTTCCAAATTTCAAGTCTAAAGAAAAGAAATTTGAAAAACAGAAAGAAAAAAAAAAGCCAGGCTCTGAGGGCCACATCCGGTTATGTTCTAACCTTAAACTACTGCCTTGGAGTACATTCTGACTCCTAGTGACCCTCTGAGACAGAGGAGAACCTCCCCATAAGTTTCCAAGGCTTCCCTTGTAAGCGAATGGTAGGTTCCAACTGCCAGCCTTTTGCATAGCTGCCAAGGATTTACCCAGGGTTTCAAGTCTGGTACCCACGGAATGGCACTGTTGTCAGGGTAGAAATCGACTAAGCAGGCAAGCACCAGCCCACCTGTGAGGAGGTGTGCTTGGAGTGATGGCACAGGAATCGGGGCTTCCCAGATGTTAAAACCCATCTCTGTTGAGAGGGTCCTAACTGTGGTGACCTCACACAGCTCAGAGTGATCCTGTGCCCAGCATGGGCCAATGATCAGGCCTTTCTCCCATGGCACTTTGAGTGGCTTTGAACTACCAACATTTAGATTACAGCCTAGCTGTCATTGTTTGTACATAGGGAGGCCTGGCAGCACAGTGGTTAAGAGCTTGACCATTAACGGAAAACTCTTCTGTTCTAACCCTGCCACCAGTTCTGCAGGAAGAAGGTCCTAGACCTGTTCCCACAAAGGTGGCCTCCTGTGGAACTCTACTGGGCAAATCCACTGCAACACGAGGGTATTGAATCCGACCAACGCATGAACCACTCTTATCTGGACATTTCTAGAAGTGTGACTTGTACGCTTCTTGGGAACCGGACTGTTTCTTTCACCATTGTATTAGCTTCAGGACAGAGTCTACCTGAGCCATGGCCTCTGAGACCAGAAGGACTAGCTGGTGCTCGCTCCCACTACTGGCTAGTCTATCATGGCCATGAAAGATGGACCTTGATAGAATGAGAGGGACAGAGCCTCAAATGACCAAAGCCAAACCACGCTAACTGGACCAACTGAGAAGGAGGACTCCCCAAGACCACTGCCCTGAGATTCCTGTGGAATCCACTGTTATGAGGTACCACTGATTTGGGTAAGACTCATAGTGACCCGATGGCCAACAGATTTGCTCCTTGGCCTGTCCTGCACCACGCCCAGTCTCTGCCCTGTGCCAGCCCACTGTGGGAGTCACTCCATCAGTCCATCTGGCTTCCTCTCTTTCTCTGGCTTTCCACCTTCCCCAGCTTGCTGTCTCAGCAAAGACTGGTTCTTCTGGGGAGTATGTCCAAAGTATTTGAGACTAAGAGGCATGCTTGCCTCTAAGAAGTACTCTGGTAGGATTCTCTATAGAATATATTTGGTTGTTCTTTTTGGCAGTCTGGGGGACATTCAATACTATTCATCAACACCAAAGTTCAAAGACATCCATTCTTCTGTCATTTGTATTCACTCTCCAACTTTCAGATGTAAAAGAAGCAATGAAAAGACCATGGCTTAAATTGGGCCAACTTTAGTCTCCTAACCAACATCCTTGCTTTTCAGAACTTTGGAAAGGTCCTTGACAGCAGATTGCCCCAATGCAACATGTCTTTTGATTTCTTGACTGCTGTTACATGGGTGTTGATTGTGGATCCAAGTAAAATGAAATGATTGACAACTTCAATCTTTTCTCCACCTATCATGATGTTGCCTATAGGTCCAGTGGCGAAGATCTGTGTTTCCTTCATGCTGAGACGTGACCTATATTGAAAGCTGTAGTCTTTGATCTTCTGTAATAAGTGTTTCAAGTCTTCTACACTTCCTGCAAGCAAGATTATGCCATCTGTATAACATAGGTTGTTGATGAGTCTTCCTCTAACCCTGATGCTATATTCTTCTTCCTAGAGTCCAACTTCTTGAATGACCTGATCATTCAAGGGGTCTCTTGATCACTATACAGATTGAACAGGGACAGAGAAAGGATATAACTTTGACACACACCTTTCCTGATTTTAAACCATATAGTTCTTGTTCTGTTCAAAAAACTGCTTCTTGGTGTGTGTCTAGATTTTGTACAATTAAATATTCACACTCTCTGCTTTATTCATTGCCACTGTCATGACGTCTATGTCAGTCTGTCTTGTTGAGGATCTGTCTTCTGCCTTACCAGGCATCATGAACTGCCCAGGGAGTGGTCCTGACTGAGGTGATTTCAAATATATGAGACAAAGTCTGACAATGTCTCTTCTAAGGAGCATTGCGACTCTCCATCTTCCAGACATGTATTTCTTTTTCTTGCAGTCCATGGTAGATTTCACTTTTTCCTTTAGCAAAGTCTCACTGGTGGGTTCCACACAGTCCAAACAATCAATGCCACATTACCAGAGGACGTTCGCAGCCCATCTCAGGGCTATAATTTATCCCTATTCAGCATGTACATCACCCAGTAATCATTCTCTCCAATAGTAAAACACACCTCACACCTGAGGCAAACAAACCAAGATAAAACCAATAGACACAAATGTTGAGCTTAGTCAGTACGAGTTCTCAATCCCAGGAAGGAGGCACAGCACCAACACTGTTAGCATCCCAGACGAGAACCTAGTGGAGAGAGAAATCCCAGGCCACTGCTGTGCCCTGGAGTATAAACTCTGGGCTTGGATGCTGACCCTAGGGTTGATAATTCAAATTCACTCAACGGGACCTGGAAGCTGTGGCAGTCTACTTCCCAAAGACTCGGCCACTGAAAAACTCTTGGAGCTCACCTTTAGAGAATTCTGTCTACAGGATCAGACTGAAAACAGCAGTGTGCAAGGTCACATGGGAGGCTAAGGGGGTGGTGAGGGTCGGTGAATGTAGGAGGGACAATTTAAATAGGAGAGATGACAGAGGGCCCACCGAAGCCTGTTGTCCACATCACTGGGGTGTGTGGGTGATACTACCGGGTGGCGTGTGCTCCATATGCATTTCAGTCACAAGGACTCGGGAGAAAACCCGTAGACACATACTATGCCCACACGCTTGGGTCCCAGGGGATGCTGTGAACTCCATGCCAAATCACTCCTGATACTTTCATTTCACAAACAAAGAAGAAGGGCTGAGACCCAGAATAAAATATGCATCAAGCAAAAACCAGACCTACAGCCTTCAAGTTGATCCTTAACCCCAATGACTCTGCAGAGTGAAGAGTGGGTTACCCTGCAGGGTCTCTGAGGCTGACGTCCTTGCAGGAGCAGAGGCCTCTGCTCTCCCCTTTGGGACGACCTACAGCCTTGAACTGTGGCCTTCTGGTTAAACGCTGCGTCCTTTCACCACTGTGTGCTAGAGCTGCGAGAGGAGGTACCGGACACACACGGCCGCAATTCAGGCCACAGATTCATGATCATCAGACAGTAACTGCCCACCTCCAGTCAGCACGTCCAGGACACGGCTACCCGTCACTGGGCTTCCACAGCCCTTTCCACCTCAGAGCAGCCGGCAGATTTGAACTGCCAGCCTAATGCACAACACACTGACTCACCGTCAGGTGGCACGGTGTTCCCTTCTGTCTGGAATGGGTTTATCATGCGATGACTCAACATCGACAACTGGCGACGACAGGGACCAGTCTCGCAGGTTCTCCACACTCCACAGATCCCTTACCTGAGCTCCCATTTCAAGGCCTGCCTCCTCAGGAACGCTCTCCCCACCTCCTCACCTTCCTTCTGTCAGCTTCTCCTGTTCTTTCCCCGTTCAGAGATTAGAATGTCCTACATGACAGTTCCTTCTGTGACCCTCTGACGCCACACAGGCCCTACGTCACATGTCACATGTGACAGAACTGGGCCCCCAGGCTGCGATGTTGGTTGAGACAGGTCACCAGGTTGCTGTGGGAGGAGCACCTGGGTCCATTCACCCTCCAACCTCCAACCCAGGTCCTCAGGAGGCCAAGGCTTCTGGGACAGACTGGAATGTCTTCACACAGTCCCAGCAGAGTGGGCTTGTCTTTGCAATCAGCATCTTTATTTTCTAAATATAGTGATAACTCAGTGGGTGATATTTTGTGGGCCTCAGATAACCCAGGGTTGCCATGAGCTGAAATTGACTTATTGATAACAGATTTGGCGTTTTGACCAAAAAAAATACTTCTGTCAACACGACACCTGACCTGCAGTATTTGACACATTTTTTTTATTTAAAATAAAATTTTTATTTTATACTTGTTTACTTAAGAAGTTCGTATACATTGTTTCTCACACTGGATCTTTCCCATTTCCTCTTCCTACCCCTCCCTCCACTCATCAAATTGTGCAACCCTATGAATAACTACCCAGCCCATCCTTACCCACTCTGCTCCTACCCTGCCTCCTTGTGTCCTCATACATCTTCTCCAATAATGGTTTTATACAGTATTTGTCCTTATGGGACTGAGTTAGTTCACTCAGCATAATGCTCTCCAGTCCCTTCCAAGTCAGGTAGTGATTTACCACATCACTGCTCCTGCATGCTGCATAGTATTCCATCATGAGAATGACACAAATATTTTTCTCAGGTTAGATTCTCTCCCAGAAGATCCAGGACAGACTGCCACAGTAAGCCGCTTGGTTCTGTTCACCTTTGACTTACTCTACAGATCAATGATTAAAATCCAAAGACTGATTCAAATCTGAAATTAAGATTTTAAAGCTCTTAGGCAAACATGTACTTTCAACCCACCCAAAGGCAGGGCGAGTTCTCTTCTTTGCTCTAGATGTGAATCACATGGAAGGCTGATAACTGAGAGCTGAAAAGCTCCCCAGCCTTCTTCCCCCAAAACTGGAAGGAGAATTTCAACAGAGGCCTGTGGGGCTGGGGCCCTCAGCCTGGAAGGCTCCCTGACACAGTGGCAGCAAAACCAGTGGACCGCAGGCGAAGCTGAGACTCCCAAGTCCTAGCGAACCTGCTTCTCCAGCAGCTTGATGTTCTGCCTCCCAGCAGACACACTAGACTCCAGGAAGTCTGTTCACACCCTCCAGCATGTGCTAACATCAACCTGGAACCCGCTGTGCACAAGCTTGGCGCTGGTTCCCAGGAGGCGACGTGACCTCCTGACCCCTCCTGCATGGCCTCACCTGAGCTGGTGGATGCCGGGGACTTGCTGCGCCTGGACGGACCTGGGCTCTTGGTGGTGCCCCTGCGAGAGGATGGGGCGATCTTGGTGTATGAGGTGGACTTGACCACACGGCATTCTGGGGACAAAGACAATAGTCATTAGTGGAGATGCCATGTCCTCCCCCACAGCACACAGCACATTGGCCATGCAAATAGGTAGCCAGGAGGGCAGCCACCAGCTGTACAGGCCCAGCCTCAGCTCCACAGGACCTGTCCGCCAGGTGCACAGGCCCTCAGCTCCACGGGACCTGTCCGCCAGGTGCACAGGCTCTCAGCTCCACGGGATCTGTCTACAGGTGCGCAGGCCCTCAGCTCCACGGACCTGTCCGCCAGGTGCATAGGCCCTCAGCTCCACGAGACCCGTCTGCCAGGTACATAGGCCCTCAGTTCCACACAGTGCACAGGCCCTCAGCTCCACGGGACCTGTCTACAGGTGCACAGGTCCTCAGCTCCACAGGACCTGTCCGCCAGGTGCACAGGCCCTCAGCTCCACGGACCTGTCCACCAGGTGCACAGGCCCTCAGCTCCACGCGACCTGTCTACAGGTGCACAGGCCCTCAGCTCCACGGGACCTGTCTACAGGTGCACAGGCCCTCAGCTCCACGGGACCTGTCTACAGGTGCACAGGCCCTCAGCTCCACAGGACCTGTCCACCAGGTGCATAAGCCCTCAGTTCCACGCAGTGCACAGGCCCTCAGCTCCACGGGACCTGTCTACAGGTGCACAGGCCCTCAGCTCCACAGGACCTGTCCACCAGGTG
>NW_006399754.1:38894538-38898305 GCF_000299155.1 Elephantulus edwardii
CACAGGCCCTCAGCTCCACGGGACCTGTCTACAGGTGCACAGGCCCTCAGCTCCACAGGACCTGTCCACCAGGTGCATAGGCCCTCAGTTCCACGTAGTGCACAGGCCCTCAGCTCCACGGGACCTGTCTATCAGCTGTACTGGAGAGTGGCTGATGGATTTGAACCGCTGGCCTTTCAGTCAGCAGCCCAACAAAGTTCCTCACTATGCCGGCTGGGCTCATTCATTAACATCCTAGATGTGATACTTTACAACATGTAGGGTAATTCCATTTACTGAAAACTCAGTCTAGCTAAGTTGGCACATACATTTGGAAACAAAATTTGGTGCCTGACCAGATCCCAGGAACCCTCACCACAGTAGGAGACAGGACAGACAGCCCAAAACTACAGCCACCAAGACCTGGTGAGTGGACAGACAGCCCGAAGCCGCACCCACCATGACCTGCTGAGTGGACAGCCACTATGATCTGGTGCAGACAGCAAACAGGTGGGGTGCATGAGTGATGTTGCCCTCTGTGAGCCACAGTGTGAAGTGGGCAGGGGCTAGCCATGCTGTCTGTCCCCAGGCCTCAGAGCAGGGCACAGACCAGCAGCACAGAGCCCGCCGAGCTCCAGGACCACAGGAGATGCTGTGGAATTCTGCGGGCCTGTCTCGCCTGCGCAGACACAGGTGTTTCCTTCTCTTCTGGAAAAGCTCAAAACCTCTGGTGGCCTAGTGCTAAAGAACTGTGCTCCCAAACTAAAGCACACAGTTTGAATCTGCCAGCCGCCCTGGGGGAGAAAGATGGGCAATCTCCTGTCTGATTTACTGCCTCTGAGAGACCACTGGAAGGTCAGCTGTCGGCCGGTTCTGAGTTGAAGGCACACAACCACCATCACCAAGAGCCTGGACACTCTGTGTGTGTCCAGGGGCTCCCGCTGCTGGGCCTGAATGCCCTGGTGGTGTCCAGAGGCTTCCCCTACCAACCTGGACACTCTGCTCATGTCCAGTGGCTTTCCCTGCCTCTCTTGAATGTGGTTTACTGAACTCCGTCGCAGTTGGTGCAATGCCGTAAACCTTGAGTGGCATCAGGGACCCGCAGGAGTACCGCTCGCCTTGTGCAATGTGTCCAAGGAACAGAGAACAGCCTGGAATGGACACAGCCTGAGGTCTGCTGCTACAGCTGACCACCACATCCAGGGAATCAGATGCAGCCTGAGGGCCGAGGTAATCCATGAAAAGCAGACCCACAGGTGTTTCTTGTTGCTGTGCCAGTGTGCACAGTCACTGCTTATAAATGACAGCTATCTCGATTGAAAATACAATGTCATGTTTCCCAAGTGTAACATGTAACACTAACGTGCATTCATCAGCTGAGATTTGCACAATTTCCACTCAGCGGTCCGTCACCAGCAGTTAACTCTGTGTGTGGGGTGGACGGAGGGAAGTGTCAAGTCACCTGCCAATTCCTGCACAACACCAGGCAAGAAGGGTCTGTAACCCCCAAGCCCTCCTCCTACCACACTCCCCATTTCAGCTGTATAATACTCCCCCCAGGGTAAAAAGAACTCGAATTGAGAACAGTTGCAACACCCAGCAATAAATTAAGGTGGGGGCATATAAGACAACCTTCTAGATCTCTTCCATAAAAACATTTAATGATAGCTGTTTCTGCAGCCGCATGCCAGCTGCCCCACTCATGTCCCACTCACAAGGTCCCTGCACAGCAGGGGACACTGGGGGTCTCACTGTCATGGGTGCACCCCCTCACATGCCAGGAGGCCTTCACTGGCTGGTTCTGGAAGTCAGGGGCAGATCACATGACCCTTCTTCCTGGTCTGTCTTAGTCTGGACATTCCGTTGAACCCAGCTGGGCAACTTTCTTGGTTCTCAAGCACTGCTGAGGCAGATACCACGAGTGAATGACTTCAACACCCAAACTTATCCTCTCCTGGATTGAAAGGCACCAATGAGCCGATCTGGACCCTACACAACAGAGTACACAAGGACTTCAAAAGTTACTTTTAAAATTTGGAATGGAGGACGATAGGGGCTATACCATAAACATGTTTGGTTTTTATTAATTTTTGTGTTGAAAATAATCAAACTTTGCTGGGAATTGAGAGATGGCCTCCACCAACAGTGGGTGAGATTGGGAATATCGTTGGGGTTTCGGAAACATAGGGCAACTGGGGCCTAAACGCCATGATATAGAACGGAAGAGCTCTGGTGGCTTAATGGTCAGGAGCTGAGCTGCCAACACAGGGGCACACAGTTCAAATCCACCAGGTACTCTGTAGGGGAAAGATGGACCATCCCCTCTCATGTGACATACAGCCTCTGAAACCCACCAGAGGGTCAGCTCTGAAGTCTGTTCCACTTAATGGCACATAAAAACCACAGATAAATACACACACATAAACATGCTGATGTCTGAGGGGTCTAGACTGAAAGCAGAGAATATCAGTGAGACATTTAGCTGTGTTTCATTAACTATGCAAAGGCATGAGTGTGTGTGCATAATAACACATTATGAATACCTGAGAAGAATTGGAATCCCAGAACATTTAATTGTGCTCATGAGAATCCTATCTATAGACCCAGAAGCCACTGTCTGAAGGAAACATTGTGTGATTTAAAATCAAGAAAGGTATGTGATAGGGCAGCATTCTGCTGAGCACAAGAAGCTGCGCTGTAGGAGGAATGTGGCATCAGGATTGAAGGAAGACTCATCAACAACCTGCGCTGCACAGACGACAAAACCCTGCTTCCAGAAAGTGAGGATGGCTCACAGCACTTAATGAAAAAGATCAGAAACTACGAATTCAATGTGGGTTACATCTCAACACCAAGCAAACAAAAACACTCTTAGACTGAACAGACATCATGACAGATGGAGAAAAGACTGAATTTGTCAAAGATATTATTTTACATGGATCCACAATCAACACCTTCGGAAGCAACATTCAGGAAATCAAAAGATGTATTGCACTGGGAAAATCTGCTGTCAAGGACCTCTTTAAAGTGCTAAAAAGCAATGATGTCAGCTTAAAAATGAATGTACCCCTGGTGCAAGCTCTGTTATTTTCAATTGCTTTGTATACGTCTGAAAGTCGGAGAGAACACGGGATACTGCAGAATCGGTGCCTGTGAGCTGTGATGTTGGGAAAGAGTGCTGACTACCCCAGGGACGGCCAGAGGAACAAACAAAGTCTGTCCTGGAGGAAGTCCCATCAGAGTGCTCCTGAGAAACAAAGACGATGAAACGTTATCTCACATACATGAAGCTTCCTGTCCAGAGGGGCCAGTCCTTGGAAAAAGAGGTACAGATAAAGGTGATGGGGTCAGTGAAAGAGAGGAAGACCTTCAGTGAGATACACCGACAGAGCAACTAGAGAAAGGAACTTGAACGTAAAAGATATTATGACGATGACGTAAGATGGGGGAAGGCTCAGATCTGTTGTCTCTGTGGGTTCTAGTGTGCCCTACTGCACCCACATCTCTCTCTCTCTCTCTCTCTCTCTCTCACACACACACACACACACACACACACATACACTCTCTGCATCACAGAGAGCTGCTGCTGTGGTATAGGGACTTGGCTGTAAAGCCAAAGGCCAGACCTCTCCGGTGGCTCCAATCTCCCCCTTGCTCTGAAGGCGCACAGCTTCCTACTGTGCAGTTTACAGCTTCTGAAACTCTGCGGAGGGTCAGCTATTAGTCAGAATCAGCTCAAGGCGATGAATTTGAGTTTGAATTTTAGATTAGGTAAATTTAAAAATAGA
>NW_006399754.1:38899609-38909991 GCF_000299155.1 Elephantulus edwardii
GCACCTTAGTCTCCAGAGAGACACCACTGCTCTTCAGTTCTTTGGAGAGGTCCCTAACAGCTGACTTTCCCATGGCAATGTGTCTTTTAATTTCCTGGCTACTGGTGCCGAGAGTGTTGACTGTGGAGCCAAGCAGACTAAAGCTGTGAACAATCTGATCCTCCCCAAACTCATCTGGTCTTTGCTCACTCGTGTTCAAGGCCTCAAACCTATTCCTGAGATGGTTCTGAAATTCAGGTGGGATGAACTCAAAGTTATATTTTGGTTCCTGTGGATTCGGTTTAATTTTCCTCAGCTTCAGCTTGAACTTGCATATGAGTAGTTGGTGGTCTGTTCCACAATCAGATCCTGGTCTAGTTTTCACAGCTGATATTAAGCTTCTCTAGTGGTTCCTTCCTCCGATGTAATCAATCTGATTCCTATTTATACCATCAGGTGAAATCCATGTATGTAACCTGTGTTTATGCCTCTTAAAAACAAAAATAAATAAATAACCGTGGCTGACTCTGACAAAACTGCGACTCCCAGAACACTTGATCGTGCTAATGTGAAACCTATCCTTGGACCAAGCAGCAATCATCAGAACAGAGCAAGGAAACACTGCATGTTTCAAAATTGGGAAGGGCGTATGCCAGGGATGTCTCCTATCTCCATATCTTTTCAACCTTTATGCAGTACAGATTATCCGAGAGGCTGGGCTCTATGAGGAGAAATGTAGAGTCAGGATTGATGGAAGATCTATCAACAATCCGCGTTATGCAGATGACACAACCCTGCTTGCTGAAACTGAGGAGGACCTGAAGCACTTGCTGCAGAGGGTCAAGGACTGCAGCCTCCAATATGGATTGAGGCTCAATGTCAAGAAGACAAAGATTCTCACCTCTGGACCGACTGGCAGCATCAGGATGGATGGTGAAGAGATTGAGATTGTTCACAGCTTTAGTTTGCTTGGCTCCACAGTCAACACTCTTGGCACCAGCAGCAGGAAATTAAAAGACGTATTGCAATGGGAAAGTCTGCTGTCAGGGACCTCTCCAAAGTACTGAAGAGCAATGGTGTCTCTCTGGAGACTAAGGTGCACCTGATACAGGCCATAGTCTTTGCAATCACTTGTTATGCATCAGAGAGTTGGACAATGACCAAGGAGGATAGAAGGAGAATTGATGCCTTTGAACTGTGGTGCTGCAGAAGAGTACTGAGGGTACGATGGACTGCTAAGAAAACAAACAGGTTCATTCTGGAAAGGGTTAAACCGGCTGCTCCTTAGAGGCAAGGATTCTGAGGCTTCGTCTGACATACTTTGGACATGTTGTAAAGAGGAACCGGTCCTTGGAGAGGGACATCACGCTTGGTAGAGTGAAGAGACAATGAAGGAGAGGAAGACCCTCTATGAGGTGGATTGATTAAGTGACTGGGGTAATCAGGATGGGAGTGTCAGAGACAGTGCAATTGGCACAGGACAGAGCAGAGTTAGGGCTGTTGTACATAGGGTCGCTATGAGTCGCAAGTGACCTGATGGCACAAAACAACAAGAAAGCTCCTCTGGCTTGGAAGAAGTATCACCAGAATGTTTCTTAGAACCTAGGGTGGGAGGCATTATCTCTTGGACTTTGGGCATGCTCTCGGGATGGACCAGTCCCTGGAGAAGGACATAATGCTTCATAAGACAGAAGGTCAGTGAAAACAAGGAAGACCCTATGTGCGATGGGCTGATACAGGGACTGAAAGAATGGGGACAGGATGGGGCAAGCCTGGGCAGTTACCTTCTGCTGCCCACAGGGTCATGGTGAAGGGGGATTCTGACGAGACAGCACCCAACAACAACAGAGATGCATCCAAGGAGAAATCACCACTCTCTTCTCCCCTAGAACCACTGTGTCAGCTTGAACCATCAACCTCTCGGTTCAGAGCTGAGAGCTTACTACTACTAGTGCTTTTAAAATGGAGTTCACTTGACACTGACAATAGAAAATGCAGACATAGCTGAGTGAGGAGGAGATAGCATTTGGTTTACTATGGAGGTTGTTGTTGTTAATAGTCTTCAAGTCGAGCATGACTCATAGTGACCCCATGAACAAAAGGCCTGAGGCCCTCTCCAACCACTGACATTTATCCAAGTTCATAGAGTTTCCAGAGGCATGTTGTTCAGGAAGTGGATGCCAACACTCATTTCCCAGAACTGCTTACCACCTGCCCAATTACTGTGTAGCACTGTGGTGAACGTGTGGATCACTAAGCACATGTTGAATTAGCTGTGCTGTTGTGGTTATGACACTGAACTCCAAGATTTCAGCGCCATCAGCCTTCATGAGTCAGTGTATGTGGTCACAAGTCTGGAATGGTAAATCTGAGAAGCTTGTGAGACATGACAGTGCAGAAAATCAAACAAATATTCCAAATAAAAGACACTTTGCAGAAAATGCCATATATACACGAGGAAAAGAAGGGAGAAGCACAATATTCTACATTACCGGCTCTTGTAAAAATGAAATTTACCTAAAATGCAGTGATACGTGAGGAAAATGTACGCATAAGGATAAACATAAAGCAACTCTCATATCTTATTTTTCAAAGAATAAATGAAAGGTATTTTTTCATATTTATACATAAGCCTGACATAAATACCCACAGATTTCTCTAAAATCATATTAATAAAGTAACAACTACTCTGTTACAAATAATGACGAAGAGATTGAGATTGTTCACAGCTTCAGTTTGCTTGGCCCCACAGTCAACGCCCTTGGCACCAGCAGTCAGGAAATCAAAAAGCGTATCGCGATGGCAAAGTCTACTGTTAGGGACCTCTCTAAAGTACTCAGGAGCAACAGTGTCTCTCTGGAGACTAAGGTGCGCCTGATACAGGCCACGGTATTTGCAATCGCTTGTTATCCATCAGAGAGTTGGACAATGACTAGGGAGGACAGAAAGAGAGTGGATGCTTTTGAGCTGTGGTGCTGGAGAAGGGTAGTGAATGTACCCTGGACTGCCAGGAAAACAAACAGATTTATCTTGGAGAGGATTAAACCAAGCTACTCCTTGGAGGCAAGGATTCTGGGGCTTCGTCTGACATATTTTGGACATGTTGCCAGGAGGGACGGGTCCTTGGAGAGGGACATCATGCTTGGGAGGGTGGAGGGACAGCGCAGGAGGGGAAGACCCTCTATGAGATGGACTGATTCGGTGACTGGGGTAATCGGGATGGGTGTGTCAGAGGCGGTGCGGTTGGCGCAGGATAGAGCAGGGTTTAGGGCTGTTGTGCATAGGGTCGCTATGAGTCGGAAACGACTCGACGGCACATAACAACAACAAGAATTTTTTACTCCATTTTGTATCATAAAATATCATGGGAAACATGACACAGTAATTGAAATGAGATTGTGCTAATACAGAAGGATCCTGGTGACGCAGTCCTTAAAGCACAAGGCTGCTAACCCTAACACCAGTGATCTGACCCCATCAGCTACTCTCCAGAAGAAGGCTGGGGCATTCTGCTTCTGTGTAGAAGCACAGGCTTGGAGGCCACCGAGGCAGCTCTGCTCTGTGCTAAGGGCTGCCTGGAGCCAGTGCCAACTCAGTGCCAATGCTCTTTGTTTCCATGTGCTGGATTTTTGTTTAGACTTTAAAAAAATACTATATGGAGTTCCAGGGTGCGGAAATGATTTCACATGCTGGGCAGCTTTCTAAGTCAGCCCGTGCTGTTACATAAACACCACCAGTAGCCAGCTCTAACAGACAGGCACGCGTTCCATCCAGCTGAGGTCAAGTACGAACCGACTCAGAGGTGACCCTTCAGTGGGTCTTCAGAGATGGTCAATCACACAGGAACAGATGTCCCACACGTAGAGTCGAACCACATGTCATTACACCTTACCACTGACCCACCAGAGCCCCCTTAAGAAATAGAGGACTAGCTAAATGGGAAAATATTCCCGTTTGTGGATAGGAAGACTCAACATCATGAAAATAACAATTGTACTGCACTCATTTGACTGGGTGGATCATAACAAGTTGTGGCTGACATTGAGAAGAAAGAGAGTCCCAGTGCACATAAATTGTGATCATGTAAAACCTACACCTGGACCAAGAGGCTGTTGTGGCAACAGAGCAGGGCAGTACTGCATGGTTTAAAATTAAGAAGGGAGTGTGTCAGGGTGTATTCTCTCTCCATACCTATTGAATCTGTATGCTAAGTAAATTATTCGAGAAGCTGGACTCGATAAAGACGAATGTGGAATCCGGATCAGACGGAGGTCCATCAATAGCCTGCATTATGTAGATGACACCACCTTACTTCCTAAAAGTGAAGAGGACTTGAAGCATTTGTTGCAGAAGATCAAGGCACGCAGCCTTCAGTACAGAGTGCATCTCAGTGTCAGGAAAACAAAAATTCTTACCATTAGACCGATAGGCAACATCATGGTGGATGGAGAACAGATTGAAACTGCCCACAACTTCACCTTACTTGGATCCACAATTAACCCCCTTGGTACCAGAAGTCAGGAAATAAGACCTGTTGCACCGGGAAAGTCTGCAGTTAGGGACTTCTCCAAATTATTGAGAAGTAATGATGTCAGTTTCTGAGGACCGTCTGATTCAAGACATGGTCTTTTTGATCACTTGCTGTGCACCTGAGAGCTGGACAGTGAATAAGGATGGCAGAAGAAGAACTGATGCCCTTGAGCTGTGGTGTTGGAGAAGAGCACTGCACATCCCATGGACGGTCAAAAGAATTAACAGATATGTCTTGGAGAGGGTGCAGCCGGAAGGCTCTTTGGAGGCAAGGATGATGAGTCTTCACTTCACTCACATACTTTGGACATGTTGCTAGGAAGGGCTATTCCTTGGAAAGGGACATGATGTTGGGAAGGGTGGAGGATCAGCGAAGGAGAGGAAGACCCTCAGCCAGGTAGACTGACATAGTGACTGCTGCAATGGTCTCTTGTGTGTCAAAGTGTGAGGATGGCACAGGACAGGACAGGGTTCAGATCTGTTGTTCTTAGGGTCGCTATGAATAGCACCCGACTTGACAGCACCTGACAACAATAGCATTCTGCAAGGAGATAGATAAAAACAAAGTATAAGGTACAACACTTCCTGATTCCCAAACCTGCAAACAGTATGAGAATGGTAAAACAACAGACACACAGGCCAATGGAACAGAATCGACCCTAGAAAGCAATCCATCTGCCTTTGGTCAGTTGATATTTGATAAGAAAACAAAACTCATCAACAGGTGAAACAAGAGCTTCTTTGCCAAACGGTGCTGGCAAGACTGGACATCTGCCTGCAGGAAATGCAAACAGGATTCATATCTCACATCATGCACAAAACCAACAGGTACAAGTGAGAGGGACTGGACGGAGGCAGCAGTAGGGTCTCTTCTGGGGCTGCAATCTTGGACCTGCCACATGACCCAGGTGGAAGCTGCATATTGCCTGTGTCCCAGGATGTGACATGACCTGAATGGGGGCTACCATCTGGATCTTTCGAGTATGCTTATTGAGGACTTAGGCAGCAGCTATCTGGAAAGGCCATCCTGTCCTTCCCCACAGATGAACATGACAAACCAGCTCAAAGCTCCATTTTCGTTAATAAATCTCCCTTAATGCTAGCACAGAAAACTTCTGTTCTTCTTGCAAAGACAAGCATGGACTTCTGCCCCTCCATTCCTACATGGCAGGAGGAAGGGCTTCACATAAACAGCAGTCCAGCCACACCTCAAAAGATATGTGATCTTAGTGTCTGAGAAAGTCACCTCATCTCCCTCATACAGACAGCTGTGATTGCCTTCACACGGGAACAGAGCAGAGATAAAAGGAACAGAAAGCTTTACTCCTAGTAGTGGCTGTTGCTTTTGTTAAGAGGCTGTCAAGTCAATTCATATTGATCCCATAAACAACAGATCTGAACCTTGTGCTGTTCTGAGCCGTCCTCACAGTCTCTGACCCAGCTGAGAACATTGCTGAAGTTGTTGCGACAATCCATCTGGTTGAGGGTTTTCCTCTCTTTGGCCGTCCCCCCACCATGATGTCCCTCTCCAAGGAACAGCCTCGCCTACCTACATGTCCCAAGTATGTGAGATGAAGCTGTGCCTTCTTGACCTCCAAGGAGCACTCTGGCTGCACCCTCTCTAAGGCATATCTGGTATGCTTTTCACAGTCCATGGGATGTCCAGCACTCATCTCCCACACCACAACTCAAAGGCATCAATTCTTCTGTAATCCTTATTCATTGTCCAGCTCTTTGATGCATAGCAGGTGATTGAGAAGACCATGTCCTGAATCAGGCACGTATTAGTCTTCAGACTTACATCATTGCTCCTCAGCATTCGGAGAAGGTCCCTGACAGTGAACTTGCCCAGTGCAATACAGCTCCTGCTCTCCTGACTGCTGGTACCAAGTAAACAGAGGCACTTGGTGGTGGGGAACAGAAAGGAGAAAAAACGCAACAGACTTTTTCTGATCCAGAGACCCAGGACGGGTCTGCAGGAGGGAAGTTGTTGAGTAGAATCATTACTATCTCATGCACAAAACAACAATAAGCAAGAAAAGTATTGTTGAAAATAATTCAAAAATGGATAGAGCAATATAGTGATAGGGAACTATCAGAAGTGCAGCAGGATTTAGTGCACCAGGGATATCACTGTCGACATCAGAGGGATATTAGATGAATATAGAGAAAATCTACTTGTGTTTTGTTGGCTATGCAAAAGCATTTGACAAAGTGGATCATAACAAATTATGGCTAACATTGAGAATAATGGGAATCCCTAAATGCTTAACTGTGCTCATACAGAATCTACATCAAGATCAAGAAGCTGCTGTCCGAGCTGAGCAAGGGAGCACTGCATGGTTTAAAATTAGGAAGGATGTGAATCAGGGTTGCATTCTTTGTCCATGCCTATTCAATCTGTTTGCTGAGCAAGTATTCATAAAATTGGACTCTGATGAAGAATGTGGCACCAGGATTTGATCAAGAGCCTATGATGATGAAGGAAGAAGTTCAAGCTTCTCTGAAGGAACTGACATAAAACAAGGCTCCAGGAATTGACGGGATACTGGTTGACATATTTCAACAAACAGATACTGCCCTGGATGTGGTCATCCAGTTATGCCAAGAAATCTGGAGGATGACCACCTAACCAACTGACTGGGAAAGATTCATATTTATTCCCATTCCAAAAAAGGTGACCCAACAGAGTATGTAGAAATTATCAAACAATATCATTAATATCACATGCAAGCAATATCCTGCTGAAAATTATCCAAAAGCAACTGGAACAGCACATCAACAGAGAACTGTCAGAAGAGTTTAGAAAAAAAGGCCATCGCACTAGGGACATTGTAGCCAATGTTAGATGGATCTTAGCTGAAAACAGAGAGTAACAGAGGAATATTTATCTATGTTTCATGGACATCAAAGACATTCAATGATGTGGATCACAACAAACAGGTTAACAAAAGAATGGGAATCCCAGAACACTTGATTGTGTTTATGCAAAACATATACTTGGGCCAGGAGGCAGTCATCAGAACAGAGCAAGGAAACACTGCAGGGTTCAAATTCAGGAAAGGTGTACACCATGGATGCATCCCATCTCCATCTTTCAGTCTATATGCAGAACAGATCATTCAGGAGACTGAGCTCTATGAGGAGGAATGTGGCATCACGATTGGAGGAAGACTCAACAACAATCTGTGTTATGCAGAGGACATAACCTTGCTTGCCAAAACTGAGGAGAGCCTGAGGCACTTGCTTCAGAAGGCCAAGGACTGTAGTCTTGAATATGAATTGAAGCTCAACATCAAGAAAATAAAGATTCTCACTACTGAGCCAACTGACAGCATCATGACAGATGGTGAAGAGACTGAGGTTATTAACAGCTTCTGTTTGCTTGGCTCCATAATCAATTTCTCTGAAGGAACTGACAAAAAACAAGGCTCCAGGAATTGACGGGATACTGGTTGACATATTTCAACAAACAGATGCTGCCCTGGATGCGCTCATCCAGTTATGCCAAGAAATCTGGAGGACGACCACCTGACCAACTGACTGGAAGAGATCCATGTTTATTCCCATTCCAAAAAAGGTGACCCGACAGAGTGTGGAAATTATCAAACAATATCATTAATATCACATGCAAGCAAGTATGTGTTATTAACAGTCAGAAAATCAAAAGATGAGCTGCACTGGCAAAATATGCTGTCAGGGACCTTTCCAGAGTACTGAAGAGCAACTATGTCAGTCTAGAGACTAAGGTGCGCCTGATTCAGGCCATGGTCTTTGCAATTACTTGTTATGCACCAGAGAGATAGACAATGACTAAGGATGATAGAAGAAGAATCGATGCCTTTGAGTTGTGGTGCTGAAGGAGAGTATTAAATATACCATGGACTGCTAAGAGAGCAAACAGGTCTGTCCTGAAGAGGGTGAAACCAGAATGCTCCTTTGAGGCAAGGATTTTGAAGCGCTCTCTCTCACATACTTTGGGCATGTTGCAAGGAGAGACCAATCCTTGAAGAGGGACATCATGCTTGGAAGGGTTGAAGGACAGTGCTAGAGAGGAAGACCCTGGATTAAATGAATTGATTCAGTGAGGGGGGGGGGTTAAGGGGGTAAGTGTGTCAGAGATGATGAAATTGGCTCAGGATAAAGTAGAGTCCAGACCTGTTGTACACAGGGTCCCCATGAGTTAGAGTCGACTCAACAGCACCTAACAACAACAACAACATCAGAATCAACTGATATTGTAGGGGATGACACTCGGATAACACTGGTTTGGGACACCATACAGACACCTGGCCAGTTCAGGGCATCACCTGCTTCCTCCACTGTGGCTCCCAGACGCTCGCTGTGGATCCCAGTCCAGCGAATCCTCCCAAGTCCATTATCTACTCTGATGTTGAACAGCTTCCCTGGTCTCTACCAAGTAGATGCCTTTTACAAACTCTACCCTTAAGATCAGTATCAACTTTGAGAGAGAGATCAGCTGGCCCAGTGGACAGAAAGCGATGCTACCAAGCCAAAGGTGGGTGACTTTTAATCCGCGGCCCTCGGGCCTGTCTTTCATTGTTTTTGTTCAGACATTCCTCTAGGTCGTATAGCCCTGGTGTACAAGTTGCCGTACCATGGTCACTTGTGGTTGCTGTGAGGGTGAACACTGTGACACTGGTGTGTCAAATGCGTTAATGGTTGGCTATCCAATGTGGACAGAGAGTGGGGTGGAGTTCCCCAATTAAAACAAGCTTGGAAGGAGGAGTGGCATCCACTTCCGTAATAGCTTGCCTCTGGAAACCCTATGAACCTGGAGAGAGGATGAAAGACGCCTAAGTGTTGAGGACTCTCCTTCACAGGGTCGCTATGAGTCACCTGTGACTCGATGGCACTTAACAACAACAACCCTTAAGATGTAATGCTCAGAGCTGTCTCCACACATTTTCAAATGTCCCTATTGGGTCAAGCAGATCCTCTGTCGGGAACTACCACTTTTTGACATGTGAACAAATGTGTACAAGAAATAATTGTCAATGCGGTCATAACTTACATCCTCTAGTTCTCTGTTTGAAATAAGAATCTAGTTTTTGTTCCCTCCCCTGAGCACTAGTGAGCTGCAAGGTAACAAAAGCTAAGCACAGAAGAAAAACTCCACAAATTTCTTTTTTTAAAGAGGAAGGAGCTGAGAGTCTGAGAAGGAACCAGAAGGAGGAAATGTTCTCTCACTTGTAAAATTAAGAACAGGGACATAAACCTAATTCAAGAAACACAGCAGATTACAAAAATATCCTTCAGTTCTGTGCTAGGATTTCATTAGGGGGTGAGAGGAAAGACAGAGATGTGAAAAGGCGCTCACAGCGCAGGGGTTAAGCACTTAGTGCTAGCCACCACCTTCTCACAGAGGCACAGGTAGGGAGGTGGTGCTGGGTGCCTCCGCAGGACCAGAAGGGAACTCGGCCCAGCGAGCTCCTCACAGCCACGGACACGTGTGAGCCCAATGCTGCAGCCACTGGGCCCACCTCCTGTCGAAGGTCTTCCCTCCACTTCCCCTCTTTACCAGGAACAAGGCCAAGACAACCGTCAGGGAGTCTCACCTCATTCACGGAGGAGCTATGGGTCAGAATTCAACGTCATGGCCTTCAGCTTACAGAAGAGGAACAGACACCACAGATGTGACGTGAAGATGAAGTGGAAGAGGAAACAGGGTACAACAGGGAAGGAAGAAAACAGGAGGGGGATAGCCAAACAGCACTAATCTCTTCTCAAGGGCTTCACCCTCTTGTCCTTTTAGCCCCTACTTTGGCTCGTCCTAACGTGAGCTTCCAGAATCCACCTCCTCAGGTCCCACTAGCTAGTGAGGGTCTGGGATGGGGACTCTCAGATAAGTT
>NW_006399754.1:38911556-38912351 GCF_000299155.1 Elephantulus edwardii
TCGAGGTTTGAATTTGTTCTTCAGTTCCTTGAGCTTAAGAAATGCTGAGCGAGTTTGGCCCTTTTGATTTTCTGACTTCAGCTCCTTGCACATTTGACTGTAATATTTTACTTTGTCATCCTGTGCTGCCCTTTGAAATCTTCTATTCAACTCTTTAGTATCTTGAATTCTTCCCTGTGCTTTGGCTTCTCTGCAAAAGAGTGCTATGTGCTGAGTGGGTGTCACCCAAATGTGCCAAAATTAAAGGTGAACGTGCTAACAAGACAGGATGAAATAGACAGGAATAAGCTGCATTTTAAGTCAATCTCTTCTGAGATAGAAAAGAGATTAAACAGTTTGTGGTGGTCAGGGAGCCCCCAATATCACCAAGAAAGAAGAGCTTGGAGTACAGCGTGGACCCCAGTACCTCCTAGATGCAGGAGAAGACTGAGGTGTGACACTTAAGAGAGGCAGAGAATGCTGGGACAGTAGACACTGAGAAACACCAAGATCCTTCCCCTGAGACAGAGAGACAAAGCCTTCTCCAGGGCTGGGACTCAGCATTTTTATTCTCCTATACGAAGAGGGAATATATTTTTGCTTGTTAAAGCCATCAGCATGGTGTATTTCTGTAATATGAGCCCTACTGAGCTGAGATACACCCTCTTGTGGTGTCCCTGTCACAGCAGCTCTAGAGACCTGAGACACACCCACCTGTGGTGTCCCTGTCACAGCAGCTCTAGAGACCTGAGACACACCCACCTGTGGTGTCCCTGTCACTGCAGCACCAGAGACCTGAGACACACCCACCTGTGG
>NW_006399754.1:38912866-38924127 GCF_000299155.1 Elephantulus edwardii
GCCCACAATATAGAAGATGGGGTCTCTCCATTCTTTCTTCCAAAGAGCAACCTGGGTTTCACTTTGTTCAGGACAGATTCCAGTGATATAAGCATCAAATAAGGTCTAATATACTTATTGGTAGCTATAAATTCATTAAAAAGATTCCAATCCCATAAGAACTAAGTCTGAGGGGACTGTCAACTTGCTCCTGGCCTCAGAAGGTTCTGCCTCTGACAGGGACTGGCTTACTGTGTCATTTTCCACCAGCAGAAAATATCTGTGTTTCCTTCTCTGGAGGCTTCTAGCTTCTGCAGGTCTTACTTTATTGTTACATAAATTATCTTTAAACTTTAAAATAACATATTCAAGAACATTTTTATAACTATATATTCTTTGAGATTTTAGTCTAGACAGTTTCACACTCTTTAAAAAATGTGCTTTTGACTTTAGGATCATAAAAATAGGTGTGTGCTGGCATGATAATGCAACTTGGTAAGGAATAATGATTGGGGTAGGCTTTGTTTCTTCTTCTTTCTCATTATAAGGTCTGAATTAGTGGGAGCTGGGTGTTACATAGTGGAGAAATTAGAGGAGGAAATGAAATGTTGTATGGTATGAGGATAAAAGAGTGGAAACAGCGTGAACAAAGCACAGGAGTTAGGAAACAAGTCAGCCAGCGCCCTGGATCATTGATGATAAGATGCAGCACGTCCCACCAGCAGGAGGGTCCCGTTCCTTCTTCTAGTCCACGGAAGAGGATGCTGGGAAGGACACAGGGGAGGGCTTCTGTGCTGAACAACACAGCAGACACTTCACAGTGAGCTCCCTCTTGAGGTGATGTGATTTTGGAGGACCACGGTTTAGCCAAGCAATGCTTACTATTGATTCAACACCACACACACACACACACACACACACACACACGAAAGGTCCTTTTCTTGCAAATGTGTGCCAAGATAGGATTCAGGCACACAGGTTTTCTCAAAGAATAAAAAGTTTTGCAAAGCCATTAACTCCTCTCTACAGAACAAACAAAAAAAACGACCCTGAAAGTTTGCATATGCAAGAGGCAGAGTGATATAATTGCTCTTAAAGCATGTCCACTCCTTACGTACCAAAGGACAGATTACAGAGATCAGGTCATTATGCAAACATCAGTGTTATGCATAAATTGAGAATGATCACATCTGATTACAAAATGGATCATTAAATCACTGCTTAACCACCAAACTAAACAACCACCACGCTGCACGGCTGGGTGCGTGTCACTCGGGCCAGAATCACCCACAACATCAGCTGACCAGAGGCCACAGCCTTCTGAGGACCGAATCCAAAGGCCGCTCTGCAGGAGAAATACACACAATATTCTTCCATTTTATTTACAGCCTCAGAAACCCATCAGAGTCAAGACGAGTCGGTTTTGACGGAAAAGCAATGAGAGGAACGAGACATAGCTGCCCAATCGTGTCATTCCATAAGCATCAAACTACCAAAAATCGCTCCCCAGACAAGCAGATCTAGAACTTACCATCACAGCCAAACCACTGCCCTCACACTCAGCCTTCAGGACTGTGAGGCAACTGTATTCACACACAGCACAGGGAGAATAATGTGCTCACTGCTCTACAATAATGACACAGTCTTCAATGGCAGCACCAGCTCACTGTCACCGGGGCAGGTGTGACCCATGGTGGCCTCCCACTGGCTCGCCAAGGCTGCACACCTTCGGAGGAGACTTTCTATCCTTCCTCACAAGTAGTGGCTCTCAGGCAGCACTTTACAAACTGAGCCCCCAGGGAACCATAAACATGCTCTCTGTGTCACAGGTTCCCTCACGCTGGCCAGATGGACGGAAGAGTGGACACATGGCCCTACCCTGACCAGACTGACTTCTGGGAGGGCTCCAGGCCAGGCACTCCTAGTGCTAATTCTTCTGTTTAAAAGTGAAACCAGGAAATGAACCCAGGGTGCTCCAGAGAGGCAAGGATCGTGAAGTTTGGTGCCACATACTTTGGGAGTGTTGTTAGAAGAGTTAGTCCTTAAAAAAAGACATCATACTGGCTAAGGTGGAGGTCAGAGGAAGACAGGAGGGGAGGAACCTCAACAGCAGGGACAGCGTGAGTGTAAGGTGAGCCTCTAGGTCATGAGTGAGTCCACAATACGTAAAAATGCAAAAATACTCAACTCACTGCCATCAAGCCACAACCCATGAGAGCTGAGCCTCTGGTGTCTTTTCCACAGGGTATAAATCACCTGGGAGGAGGGTCCACCTTCTCCCTCGAAGCTGCCTGTGGGTTGGAAACTCCAGCGGGGTGTGGTCTTGGGTTCACAGCACACAGTTCCCTTGGGAACACATCACCAGAGCTCCAAAACGTGAGCTAATGACTATTCAGCAGGGAAGTTTCTGCCCTACAGCAGGTTATTAGCAGCTCAGAATCTGGGAAGGTCACTCATTGTAAGAAGACTTTAAACTACATGGGAGTCTATGCCCCTAATGGTTCAAGTCAGCTGTATCCTTCCTGCCCTCACATCCTAGGACATTCCTGAAATGTTCTTTCTACCAAAAAAATGCTAACCCCATTCTTAAGCCTGTGATCGGTAAGAATTTTTACATTTCTCCTACATTTTTCTTCCTAACAACTAAAATAAACAACATGGAGTTTCAGTTCTCATGAAATTCAGATATCTGGTTTCCCTGGAGATCGAGATGGTTCACCCAAGCTATATCCTGCAGGGGCATTTGGATCTTGACTGTCAAGAGAACTGGGTTTCTAAAGTCAGGTTAGATCAAGCTGGTGTTTAAATGAGTGAAGGCCACTTTGCTTTGAGGAGCCCTGAGTGGTAGTTTATGTGGTGGGCTGCAACCCTGAAGTCTCTGGTGTGATTCCACCAGTAGCTACATGGAAGAAATATGGGCAATCTCCTCCTGTGTGATTCACTTCTTCAGAAAACCTGATGAAGGGCAAGTTCTTTCCTTCCTGAGATTCCCAGCCTCAGTGGTCACCGTGCATCAAGGCTGACTCCACAGTGACGGTGGAGGGTCACTGTGCACCGAGGGTGACTTCAGGAAGTGGTGGAGGGTCACCGTGCACCAAGGCTGGCTCCAGAGCTGGTGGAGAGTCACTTTGCATTGTGGCTGACTCCACAGTGACGGTGGAGAGTCACTTTGCGTTGCGGCTGACTCCACAGTGACGGTGGAGAGTCACTTTGCATTGCGGCTGACTCCACAGTGACGGTGGAGAGTCACTTTGCATTGCGGCTGACTCCACAGTGGTGGTGGGTCCTGGCTTTGTTGTGCCTCCTTGTCCTCATATTCTTCTGCAGGACTCCCTGTGTGCACAATTTTAAGAAACAGCAAATACAAGGTGATCCTAGAAGCTGTATTTGGGGACTATCTCACATCCTTAGGATATGTTATTGGGAGTGGCCATACCTGGAGAAAGACACCTTGCTTGGAAGAGTAGAGCACCCGCTAAGGAGATGAAGATTCTCAAGGAGAAGGACTGGCAAAGGGACTGGAGCAAAGGGCTCGATACAGCAGAGACTGTATGGACGCAGCAGGACCAAGGAGAATTGTACGGCATTGCTCACAGAGTCACTCTGGGTTGGTGTGGAGTTTATATGACTTTCCTAGCCACAGCTTATCTTTGCCATGTAGATAGGCAGGAATATGCGAACAGGGCACGTTAGCCTATCCACAATGGGACTGACTATCTACCAACCCACAAGGGCATTGGCCAGTCTCATTAAACCGTGCAATCCTGCATCAGGAGAACTAGACTTTTCCTGCTCCTGCAAAGACTATGAAGAAGGAAGAGAATGTAGGACGATGTCCTTCAGACCAGACGTTCTTGCCCCAGCTGCTACTATAGCAGCGGTAGTCATAGCTGAACCAGAGACCCGACGTGAGGTGGGACTTTGAGACTGCTCCACCTTTGGAAATGGAGCTAAGAGCCTTTGCCCAAGATTGTTGGGACAGCTAGGGGTGGGAGTCCACAGTTCAGAGGACTGAGAACTTTGTAACACTGGCTAAGACTGTCAGAGGAAGCCAATATTGACAGGACTGAGAACTTTGTGACATTGGCCTCGAGCTGTGAGGCTCAAGGCTGAGGTGCCCGGTGTGTACATTTCAGAAGCTGTCCTGACTGTAATCTGGATTATAACTTTTTAAATTCCCCAATACGGTTCAGTGTGATCTGTGAACTGTCACATCAGATCTTGGACCCAGTGAAGAAGTAAGATTGGTGTTGAGTTGAGTACAAAGAGGCATGGGAATGGGAGAAATGTGTATGATCTCATGGGACTCGGTTTTGTGTTATTGATGGTGCTGAAAGCAATAGCTCCTCATTGTGAAGTTGGTAAAGATCAGACATCCCCAAGTGGCCCATGCTCTTTTTATAGTTGAGACCATCTCAACCCCACCTAAAAATACAAAACACTATCTGGCCCCATTTCCATGGCAATGCACCTTAAACAGCAGAATGAGAATATCTGTATGCTCTTTCCCCACTTGCTGTACTGAGGTAACTTGTGGTTGCTGTGAAGCTGAACACTGTGACACGATGAGTCATAATGCAGTAATGGTTACTCATGGTGGACGGTGTTGGGTGGAGCTCCCCGAATAAAACAAGCTTGGAAACAGGAGTGGCATCCACTCACAAATAGCTTGCCTCCATAAACCCTCTGAACCTGGAGAAAGGATGAAAGTTACACACACCAAGTGTAGAGGGCTTTCATTCATAGGGTCGCTATGAGCTGCCTACGACTCAACATCACTTAACAACAGTCTAAATGTTATTGTGATTTATAACATTTGCTATATTAAATAAATGTCATTAATTTCTGTCACTGGCTTCACATGATTTTTGCTTTAATAGGCCAGTGCCCCTCATATGCAGAGACTGTCCCTTTGTCAGTGGAGGCTGCATGTCACTGTGACACTTAACAGCTTTCTGCAGAGCTTCCAGACAAAGACAGACTAGGAAGATCTGACAATCCACCTTCTGAAAGTTGGACACTCATTCTAGAGCCATTATTCACTGAGGACTTGGACCCATGCTGGGGAGCAAGATGCCTGGCTCTCAACAGGGGTGCAAACATTCGGGCCCCCCCATCCTCCAGGTCACACACACAATGGCACCTACAACAGACACACCTGTGTGGCAGGAGGAACCCTAGGACTCACAGCTTCCTCTCTAACCCGGAATCCACAGGAGCGGCCCCTCGGCTGCAGCTCGCTCAAGCCAGCTCAGCTCCGGAGTCCCGGTCACAGCAGCCGCTGACAGCCGCACACGTGTGCACTCCCACCCGCGAGCGCACCTACACGCATGATCTCCCACACATGCACACGCCTCCCTAGGTGCGCACACACCCCCAAACTACCACCTCCTTCCTGCGAGGCCCAGTGCAGCCCCTGTGCCCTGACATCGCCCCCACCCCAGGCCCTGGCAGAGCCTGCCTCCACAGAGAGGTCCCCACTCCTACACACACACACACACTCACACACACACACACACACACACACACACCCAGGCTTGGGGTGGGAGTCCTCAGTGGAGCTCTCCTGGGGACTTTTCCTAGGAACCACCTAGAGCAGTCCCTGCCTGGCTCTGCCGTTTCCACACAGTGTGACCGTGAGAGCCACTTGCTCTGAGTCTCAATTTTCTCATCTGTTAAATGGGGTCCTGCTGGGAGGGTCCCACTGAGCGCAGGCTGGTGCACAGAGGGTGTCGCCCCCACCTCCAGATCATCAAGAGTTCCCCAGTTCAGAGTTCTGTTCTGCTGTGAGGTGTCTCTGTGGACTAGGGGCAAAAGGGGGGAATTGATAGACAAGGTCAATAATGACTGATTTTCCCAGGAAAAGCCACACATGCCTAAGTACACTTTGCTTAGCCCACTTTGGCACTGTTTCTATCTTAAAATTCTACCAGGAAAGGTTCTCCTCACGCCATCAAGCAGAAACAGGATAAATGTACTTCTCATTCTAAACTGTTGCTAAGCAGTCTTCACTGAGCAAAAGCTGTGATAGAGGGCAGTGACAATTCCATCCACCCTGAGAAAGTGAAAGCTCATACTTCTAGAAAGTGAAAAGTACCAGGAGACAGACTCACAGGAGATGTACCTCACAGAGCAGTGGTCAGAAGGGAACCAGGAGTGGCTGGAACCAGGGCTTACACGAGGGTAGTGGATTTGGGCCCTGCCATCAGGAAAGACCAGTCTCTGAAGAGACCTTTGGGCTTGTTAAGTAGACAGTCAGTGACAAATTGTTGTTGTTGCTCTGTGCCATCAAGTTGGAACTGATTCATAGCTGACCCTTCAGTGGGTTTTCAGAGAGAAAACTACCCATCCTGTGAAGCAGCTGGTAGACTCGAACCTCATGCCTTTGGGATTGCAGTGAAGCTTCTTACCACTGAAACACCAGAGCCTAAAGAAGTCTTGTCTCATCAAGATGGAGCGACACAGTGGCTGCAACAATCCTCTCCAGCACTACAGTGGCTGTGAGGCTGGTGCGGGTCTGAGAAGGGTCTCCTTCTGCTGTCCCTAGGGTCACTGAGTCAGAACTGACTGACACAGGAAACAGCAATATCACATGTGTGTATCCACACACTGCATTTTCACTGACCTAGGACACAGCTGTCTTTGTACCATTGTGACTACGGCTGCAATGACATGAACGGATCCCACCTGAGCACAGCCTTCCCATTTCCCAGGAGCACAGCAGGGTGGACTCACACCAAGATGGGACTCACACCAGGGCAGGAATCACATAGGCTCACACTAAGATGAGACACACCAAGTCACAACCCAGAAGCCCCGCAGTTCTACCTCCACTGCAGGGTGCCAGGTGCCAGAATCAGCTTGTCAACAATGGTTTTGTTTTTCCTTTTAAGATCTGCATTTATGTTTTTGAAGCCAGCAGTTTGTGAGGGTCAGACTCCAGGGTGTTCCATTGTTATTGGCATCCCTGGGTGATTGTGGCCATGGTGACTCTGTGTGACAGAGAAGAGCTGCCTCCTGGGGTTTCCCAGGCCACTATCTTTAGAGGGGCAGATCACAAGGTCTTTCTCCTGTGCACCACTGGGGAGATTCGAGCCATCAACTTTTGGGTTACAAGCTGAGAGCTTGCTGGTTGTATGACCAGGCTCCTGAGCATCGACTTGTTGTCGGAGACTCAGCATAACCATGTGTACAACAGAGCAAACCCTGCCCAGTCCTGTCCTCACTACCTCTGCTGTGCTGGTGCCCAGGGCGTGGCTACCTGTGCCTGCAGCTTATGATGGGTCTTCAACCTCTGCACCAACGCTTTACCAAGGATGATGTCCTTCTCCAGGGAGCAGCCCATCCTGAGAATGTACCCAGAGAACTTGAGAGAGTGTCTCGCCAACAATAATATCTGAGGATTCAAGTAAGGACTACTCAAAGATTTAAAAATGCTCAAACAATTGGAGAGCTAGTGCTTTTACGAATTGTTTTATGAGGCAGTAAAAAGCAAATAAATCCTGAAAGTAAGTATTTATTACGAAATTAATCTCTGGAGTTGCAACTAACTGTACCCAGAATCTCCCATGAGAAAATTAAGTGCTTCACTCTGTGAACAAGGAACAGAAACATAAATGTGACTTTAATATAAAACCAGCACCACATGAAACATTCAAAACAATTCATCTGTTAGTCTTCAGAGCATATCACTGATTTGCCGACTAAAGTAACAGAAAAATATGAAACCTTTCCCCCAAATTTCTAGGAATTCAGAAGTCATTGGTCAACAACAAAAGTGAAGGTGAAGACAATGGACTTAGCAGTCTGTGTGCTGCCACACAGGGTCACACCTCTAACGGTGTGGACTTGGCCGTCTGTGTGCTGTCACACGGGGTCACACCTCTTAATGGTGGTGTTGGGTGCTACCTAGTCAGTTCCAATCACTTGCCCTCACTGGACATCAGACCTGCCCTCGGGTTGCCAGCCATTTGAGGGCATGAATAGATGGTGTACCAACTGGCATATTTCAACCAACAGGTGCTGCCCTGGACGTGCTCACCAAGTTGTACCAAGAAATCTGGAGAACAACCACTTGGCCAACTGTCTGGAAGAGAGCAATATTTGTTCCCATTCCAAAGAAAGGTGACCCAACTGAGTGCAGAAACTACAGACCAATATCATTGATTTCACATGCAAGCAAGATTGTACTGAAGATTATCCAAAAACAACTGGAACAGCACATCAACAGAGAACTACCAGAAGTGCAGGCTGGGTTTAGATGGGGCCCTGGTACTAGGGATATTGTAGCTAATCTTAGATGGATCTTGGCTGAAAGCAAGGAGTACCAGAAGAATGTCTATCTTTGTTTCACTGATTACACAAAGGCATTTGACTGTGTGGATCATAACAAACTGGCTAACTGAGAAGAATGGGAATCCCAGAACACTTGATCGTGCTAATGCAAAACCTATACTTGGACCAGGAGGCAGTCGTCAGAAGAGCAAGGAAACACTGCATGGTTCAAAATTGGGAAGGGTGTACGCCAGGGCTGTATCCTGTCTCCATATCTTTTCAATCTTTATGAAAAATAGGTTATCCAGCAGGCTGGGCTATATGAGGAGAAATGTTATGCAGATGATACAACCCTGCTTGCTGAAACTGAGGAGGAACTGAAGCACTTGCTGTGGAAATCAGGGACTGTAGTCTTTCAGTATGGATTGAGACTTAATATTAAGAAAACAAAGATTCTCACCACTGAGCCAACTGGCAGCATCATAATGGATGGTGAAGAGATTGAGATTGTTCACAGTTTTGGTTTGCTTGGCTCCACAGTCAACACTCTTGGCACCAGCAGTCAGGAAATTAAAAGACGTATTGCGATGGGAAAGTCTGTGGTTAGAGACCTCTCTGAAGTGCTGAAGTGTAAGGATGTCACTCTGGAGACTAAGGCGCATCCAATACAGGCCATGGTCCTTGCAATCACTTGCTATGCATAAGAGAGCTGGACAATGACTAGGGATGATAGAAGGAGAATTGATGCCTTTGAGCTGTGGTGTTAGAGAAGAGTATTGAATAAACCATGGACTGCTAGGAAAACAAACAGGTTTGTCCTGGAGAGAGTGAAGTCAGGCTGCTCCTTGGAGGCAAGGATTCTGAAGCTTCGTCTGACATATTTTGGACATGTTGCAAGGAGAGACCAGTCCTTGGAGAGGGGTGTCATGCTTGGGAGGGTGGACAACAGTGCAGGAGAGGAAGACCCTCAATGAGATGGATTGCTTCAGTGACTGGGGTAATGGGGGTGGGTGTGCTAGAGATGGTGATCTTGGCACAGGATAGAGGAGGGTTTAGGGTTGTTGTTGTTGTGCTATGAGTCGCAGGTGACTCGACAGCACATAACAACATACTCACAATGCTTTTTCCTGTGGAGGTGGGGGTGGGGGTACTCCAATGGCCGACATGCCAATGAGCTCCCAGGCTCCTTTTTATCTTTTTAATGCTATAGGATAAAGTTAATTCCAGACCTTTGGCCCAGACAGTCACATGCTGGTCAAGAAATGAGAGAATGTTTAAAAAAAAAAAAAAGAAATGAGAGAATGTTTTAAAACAAGAGAAGGAGAAAAATAAAAAGGATTTTGAGTCAAACCATATCACTTACATCACACACAAGCAAAATCTTGCTAAAGATTATTTTTTTTAAAAAAAATTAAATGACTGGTATAGTCTATCAACAAAGAACTGCCAGAAATACAATCTGGGTTTGCAATAGGCTGTGGCGCTATGGACATTGTGGTCAATGTCAGAAGGATCTTGGCTGGAAGCAGAGTACTAGAAGAATGTCTATTTGTGTTTTCTTGACTATGCAAAGACATCTGACTGTGTGGATCACAAATTGTGGCTAACTTTGAGAAGAATGGGAATCCCAGAATACTGTATTGTGCTCATGAAAAAGAAAAAAAAAAGAGGTCACAGAAAAGTCACGTCCTAAACCTAACCAGGACCTGGGATGAGGGGTTGCTGCCGGCCCAAACGTGCAGAATCCTAAGTGTTACCTAACAGACACTGAACGAAGGGCAATGGTCCTAAGGGAACAATGGACCAAGTGGTGGGCCACTAAATGAAAAGCTGGCGGTTAGGGCCCACCAGCTGCCCCAAGGAAGAAAGAGGTGACAGAATTTCAGGAAGATTTACAGTCTTTGAAACCACAGGGGGTAGCTGTACTGTGTCACATGGGGTCTTTATGTGCCAGACTTGACCTGGTGGCAGTGTGCTTTTAAGGGAAGGTTCTTGGCAGCAGAGATGACGCACTTGACTGCTAAAAGTCAGTGGCCTGGATCGACCAGCTGATCCTCAGGAGAAAACGAGGCCTCCTGCTTCTGCAAAGATTTACAGCTTCAGAACCCCCTGCGAGCTTCTCCTGTCACACGGGTCAGAAGCGACCCTAAGGCACTCAATGACCACAAACAGGAGGCCCAAGCTCTTCTGATCTGAGTTCCCATAATTTAAGGGAAGAAAAAGGCCTCAAGCATACAAAGGCATAAATAATTTTGTGTTTGAACAATAGAAACCCTATTTCCGTGTAGTTCACAAAGCCATTGTCAAGTCTCATGGGATCCTCTGTCACCACCCCACAGCCTGGCTGCCCTGAGATAGACAGATGGGTGGATTTCACCATGTGGTACATCCACAAACTACCTCACTGCTCGAGGTGAGGGCAGAAACTTCGCACATACTGTCAGGAGAGCCAGGCCCTGAGAAAGGACCCCACGCTTGAGGAAGACCTTCAAGAAGGGGCCCAGAGGACAAGAAAGGGCTCACATCGGCCAGTGACCTTGAGAAGCACAGGAGTGGCCAAGGCTTCTGTCTCCTGCGGCCACTGTGACTCCTTCTGCTTCTCCAGGTAGGCCTGATCCCTTACCTGGCCCTCTCCCTCCCTGGCAATGCTTACTGGCCCTGGGGGCAGGGGGAGGGGGTGGGGTGTAAAATGGTTGGCCACGTGACCTAATGCTAGAGTACCAGCACTTCTTCATGCATTGACTATATTGCTATATTGTTGTTGGACATTTTGCATTTATGCAGTATTGCTCCTATTGTTGGGTTCCATCAAGCCTCCGACTACAGCTCATGTTGTTGTTGTTGTTAGGTGCCATCAAGTAGAGTACAACCCTATAAACAAAGGTTCTGAACTCAGTACTCCTGTCCTGTGCCATCCTCACATTTCCTGACACACAAGAGCCCATTGCAGCAATCACCGGGTCAATCTACCTGGTTGAGGGTCTTCCTCTCCTTCACCAACCCTCCAC
>NW_006399754.1:38924512-38927280 GCF_000299155.1 Elephantulus edwardii
GGTGTTAACTGTGGATGCAAGCAAGATGAAGCTGTTGACAGTTTCAATCTGCATTTCTCAAGCTGAAAGAACTGAAAAATAAATTTAAGCCTCATGTCACAATATTGAAAAATGCTATGGGCAATATATTCAATGACCCAGAAAGCATCAAAAGAAGATGGAGGGAATACACAGAGTCACTGTACCAGAACAAATTGACTGACACTGAAAAATTTTAGGAAGCACCATATGAACAAGAACCAATGGTAGTGAAGGAGGAAGTGGAAGTTGCATTGAAGGTACTGGCAAAAAATAAGGCCCCAGGTATTGATGGAATACCTATTGATTTGTTTTAATTAGCAGATGCAGGTTTGGATACACTCGCCACTCTATGCTGGAACAGTACATAGATAGGGAACTGCTAAAAGTTCAAGCTTAGGTGATAGGTCTATGCAAGGAAATCTGGAGATCAGCTGTCTGGCCAATGGTTTGGACGAGGTCCATATTTGTTCCCATTCCTAAGAAGGGTGATCCAACTGAATGTGGAAATTATTGAACAATATCATTGATATCACATGCAAGCAAAATATTGCTGGAGATCATTCAAAAACAGCTGGAACTATACATAGATAGGGAATTTTCAGAAGTTTAAGCAGAAATAAGAAGAGGCCATGGCACCAGGGATATCACTGCTGATGTCAGATGGATCCTGGCTGAAAGTAAGGAATACAGGAAGAATGTCTATTTGTGCTTTATTGACTATGCAAAGACATTTGACTGGATCATGGCAAGTTGTGGCTGACACTGAGAAGAAAGGGAGTCCCAGAGCACTTGATTGTGCTCATGAGGAACCTGTACCTGGAGCAGCGGAGCACTGCATGGTTTGGAATGGGAAAGGGAGTATGCCAGGATTGTATTTTATCTCCATATCTATTTAATCTGTATGCTGAGCAAATTATTCGAGAAGCTGGACTCTATGAAGAGGAGTGTGGCATCAGGCTTGGAGGGAGACTCATCAATAACTTGCATTATGCAGACGAGACAACCCTACTTGCTGAAAGTGAGGAGGAGCTGAAGCACTTGTTGCAGTATAGATTGTGTCTCAATATCAGGAAAACAAAGATTCTTACCACTGTACCGAAAGGCAGTGTCATGATGGATGGAGAGGAGATTGAAACTGTCAACAGTTTCATCTTGCTTGCATCCACAGTTAACACCCTTGGCACAAGCAGTCAGGAAATAAGGAGATGCACTGAACTGGAAAAAATCTACAGTTAGGGACCTTTTCAAATTATTGAGAAGTAGTGATGTCAGTTTGAGAACTAAGGTGCATCTGATTCAGGTCATAGTCTTTCCATTAGAAGCTAACTATGCGTCCAAGAACTGGAAAATGTATAAGGATGACAGAAAAAGAACTGATGCCTTTGAGCTGTGGTGTTGGAGAAGAGCACTGAATATCCCATGGATGGCCAAGAGAATGACAGATAGATCTGTCTTGGAGAGGGTGCAGCCAGAGTGCTCTTTGGAGGCAAGAATGATGAAGGTTCACCTCACACACTTCAGCCATGTCGCTAAGAGGTGCTATTCCTTGGAGAGGAACATGACGTTGGCAAAGGTGGAGGGTTGGTGAAGGAGAGGAAGACCCTCAACCAGGTGGACTGACAGGGTGACTTCTGCAATGGGCTCTTGTGTGTCAGAAATGTGAGGCTGGCGTAGGACAGGACTGAGTTCAGAACCTTTGTTCATAGGGTCACCAAGTCATACTCTACTAGATGGCACCTAACAACAATTGTTAAGTTTTGTTCAGTTGACTAAGAATCATAGTGACATATGAAAAATGCATCTGAACCTTGTCTTAATTTTCTATTTGAGTACCTCCTCTCATAGTTAAACACTGCATTGCAACAAGCCCACACTGAGTCGATGCTTTATATGTGGCAGAATTTTCACTCTGTATGCATATAGAATAAACCTTTTAACTCTAGTTAAATTTAAACTTAATTTAAATAGTTACATTAATTTTTCCCCCTGTGATTATTGCTTAATGCTATCCTATCCTTTACTTCCAGACTGGGAGAAACTATTTGGGAACAATATTATATGATAAAGATTTAATATTTACATTATATAAATAACACCAGCACATCCAGGGCAGCATCCACTAGCTGAAATATGTCAATTGGTATACCATTTCCTTCAAAGCAGCCTGAACTTCTTCCTTCATCACCATAGGCTCTTGTTCATATGTTATCTCATGAAATTCTTCTGTGTCTGTCAATTCCTTTCGATACAGTGACTCTGTATATTTTTTCCATCTTCTTTTAATACTTCCTGGATCATTTAATTAGCCTGCCTAAAGCAACCTTGATTATAGCAACTTGAGGTTTGAATTTGTTCTTCAGTTCCTTGAGCTTAAGAAATGCTAAACGAGTTCGGCCCTTTTGATTTTCTGACTCCAGCTCCTTGAACATTTCATTGCCAAGAAATCTGGAGAACAACAAATTGGCCAACTGACTGGAAAAGATCTATATTTGTTCCCATTCCAAAGAAGACTGACCCAACTGAGTGTGGAAACTATAGAACAATATCACTGATTTCACATGCAAGCAAAATTGTACTGAAGATTATCCAAAAACGACTGGAACAGCACATCAACAGAGAACTGCCAGAAGTCCAGGCAGGGTTTAGAAAGGGTAGTGGTACTAGGGATATTGTAGCTGATGTTAGATGGATCTTAGCTGAAAGCAGAGAATACCAGAAGAATGTCTATCTGTGTTTCATTGATTATG
>NW_006399754.1:38927670-38939662 GCF_000299155.1 Elephantulus edwardii
TGGACCAATTGGCAGCATCAGGATGGATGGTGAAGAGATTGCTTTAGTTTGCTTGGTTCCACAGTCAACACTCTTGGCACCAGCAGCCTGGAAATTAAAAGACGTATTGCGATGGGAAAGTCTGCAGTTAGGGACCTCTCCAAAGTACAAAAGAGCAATGGTGTCACTCTGGAGACTAAGGTGTGTCTGAAATAGGCCATGGTCTTTGCCATCACTTGTTAAGCATCAGAGAGTTGGGCAATGACTAGGGAGAATAGAAGGAGAATTGATGCCTTTGAGCTGTGGTGCTGGAGAAGAGTTTTGAGTGTACCATGGACTGCTAGGAAAACAAACACATTCATCCTGGAGAGCATTAAACTGGGCTGCTCCTTGGAGATAAGGATTGCTTCGTCTGACATACTTTGGACATGTTGTAAGGAGGGGACTGGTCCTTGGAGAGGAACATCATGCTTGGGAGGGTGGAGGGACGGCGCAGGAGGGGAAGGCCCTCTGTGAGGTGGATTGATTCAGTGACTGGGACAATCGGGATGGGTGTGTCGGAGGCAGTGCAATTGGCACAGGATAGAGCAGGGTTTAGGGCTGTTGTACATTGGGTCGCAATGAGTTGCAAGTGACTCGACGGCACATAACAACAAGAAGAAGTAACACACCTACAAGCCAACAATGAAAAGACCAATACATTATTTTAAAAATGGGGAGAGGACAGCTATTTCTCCAAAGATCTACTAATGTCCACTAAAGATATACAACACCATGAGTTATCCAGGAAATGCCAATCCAAGTGTCAATGAGAAACCAATTCAGACCCACCCGGATGGCCACTACCAGAAAAAAAATAAAAATAGTAAGTGTTGGCAAGTATGTGGAAATAGTGGGTCACTCATTCATTGGTCCTTTGCTAATGAGAATACAAAATAGTGTAGCCTCAGTGGGAAACAGTACAGTGGTTCCTCAACAAGTTTAACAAGAAACAAAATTGTTGTTAGGTCCCATTAGGTCAGTTTAAAGTCAGCAAGCTCATATGGTACAGAATGCAACACTCACCAGCCCTGAACCCTCTTCCCAATCTCTGCAGTCACTGTGTCAGTTCCTATCACTGACTTGTGTAGTGCTAGTGTAAAAGGTGGCTTTTTTAGCCATTATGTTAACCTTCTCTGGTGTTCAGCTACCTTAACTGCACACCCATGGTCTTGCAAATCATCAACAGCAATGGGACTAGGATAAGAGAGAGAGAGAGTGCTCCCACAGTGAGTAGCAAGACCTGAGCGAGACTGGGGCAGGTTAGAGCGAGACTCTGGTGATGGTTGTGGAGAGACTGAAGCATTGTTGTGGAGAAACTGTGGCAAGATGTAACCACAGGAGCCCTGAGACAAAAGCCATAGTTAAAGGTTTTGCTATTCTTTCCATATGATAGGAGAAACTGACTGCTTAGCTGAAATTAGAGCCTAGGCTAATTGAGGAATTGTGCCTTAGGACTGCTGAGCTAAAACCTGGACTTGCACTGGTTGATATTCTTTGCCTCCCTTACTCTCTAACTCACTTCCCTAATGCATCCCACTCTCAGTACCACAACTGTGAGTAAATAAAGATCGGACCCAAGATGATTAGTAGAAAAAGCTGCAGGAACATAGAGGGTGTCGTGTTAAGAAGATATCTATTTACTACTATGGATAATTTTGATGGGGAGAGTTCCTCTTCATGAAGTGGACAGAAGTCAGACACAGCCACTGCTGCTCCCATGGTCCATTTGCTTCTTTCACAACTGGTTTTCTAAAAGTTAGCTTTAAGTCAAAGAATAAAAGGAAAAAATAAATTCCATCTAATGAATTCAACCTTACTTTATTATAGGACAAAGCAGAACTGACCCATCAGAGAGTCTCCGAGATTGGGATGCCATAGAAACAGACTGCTATATCTTCCTCCTTCAAAGCATCTGGGGGTTTAAAGAGACCTTGCCATTAGCCAGGCACTTTTTCAATATACTATCAAAACTCTATCCAAGTCAAATAGTAAAATTCTCTCGTAGTTGACACTCCATGCGGTTTCTGAAGCTGTTTATCACACAAGAGGAGATGGTCCAATCCACAAATAGACATCCTTCAGATAGTCTTTCGTTTTGACCAGGATCCATCTGGCATTAGCAATGATACCCTGATGCCACGGCCTCTTCTAAATCCGGCTTGAACATCTCGCAGTTCTCTTTCAATGTGCTCTTCTGTTTTTCAATTCTTTTCAGCAGTATTTTGCTTGCATGTTATATGAATAATATTATTCAATAGTGTCCACATTCTGTTGGATCACCTTTCTTGAAAATAGGAACAAATATGAACTTCTTCCAGTTAGTTGGCCAGGTAGCTGTCCTCTAAATTTCCTGGCATAGACTGGTGGGCACATCCAGAGCTGCATCTGACATTTGAAACTTGTCAATGAATATCCTATCAATTCCTAGGGCCTTATATTTTGCCAATATTTCATTGCACTGGCTCTTGATCATACAGTATCTCCTCTAACAGTTCAGTATCAGCCAGTTCTTTTTGTTACAGTGATTCTGTGTATTCCCTCCATCTTCTTTTGCCTCCTGGATTATTCAACATTTTGTCCATAATATCCTAAGTATTTCATTTACTCAGAGCAACTTAGTTAGTAAAGTACTTTACTAATTAGTTTAATTAGTAAAAATTATTTCTCTTAGGCATTGCATGCTTTTAAAGAATTATCTTTGTATAGTTTCAACAAAAACACTGAGGTCAGAAGAAAGCTAGGATTCAGAATAAACACATCTGTAGTTCAACTTCCCTGGCTACAACTCTGTATGAATCCTAGTGACCACAAATGGTTTTCTTAGGAATGAGCTGGACTAAAAGAATCCATAAAAGACCTCTATTCTTTGGAACATTTTTTACTGTCTGTTCAATATGCTCAAAGATCCTTGGTGGTGCAGCATTTAAGCTCTTGGATGTTAACCATAAGATCAGAGGTTCAAATCCACCATTCACTCCTCAGGAGAAAGCCCTGGAGATGCGCACTGGTATAGATGACAGCCCAGCAGCCCTACGTGCAGTGTGTTCTGTCACACTGGGTCACTGTGAGTCACAGCGGACTTCTCTGAAATGAGGCATCACCCCCATGTGTACCCTTTACACAGGTACATCTCAATTTACTGAGCTCCCGGACGCAGCACCTTTCACAAATTGAAGCTGTACAGCAATCCTGCCTGCAGTGACCCCACTGTCGTCAGATGCCCGCTGTGCTGCTGCGTCCTGTGGCCATTCTTTCAAGACACCACACTGTCTCCCATGCTGCTGCACACCTAACAGTCACACTGCAGCAGCCACATAACTTTTATACACACAGGAACCCAATCTTTTATCAGGTACGCTTCACCGCGGTGGTCAGGAGCCAAACCCACCACTCAGAGCGGCTTTGAATGGCTTGTTTTCACACTTGAGGTGAGGATGCAGTTTGTCTGCTTTTTTGGTTTTACTTTGCTGGTTCCTGTGGTCTGTGGTGTGTCCTCAACATCTGTGGCTGACCCAGTAATCTTGGGTAAAGAACTTGTAAGCAGTTTTCAGCTGATTCTGACCACAACAGCCCTGTGGGATGGAGCAGAACTTGGGTCTCCAAGGCTGGCCAAGTGTGTAGTGTGATGGACCACAAAACACAAGCTCGCCTATTTGAGTCCAACTGCCTCTTTTTGGGAGAAACATAGGTCTTCTCCTCCCACAAAGATGTGAGGCTTTATAACCCCAACAAAAGAGGCACCACAAGCAAGAATTAATCTGCTAGCAGTGAACTTCATCTCCTGCAGCGAGGCTGGTGGGTGAGACAGAACTGCTGACAGCAGCTCAGCTGGTGGGCTGGAAGTGCTGACGTGCAGCATGGGGGAACTCTGATGTCCAGCTAGCAACTGAGCACTTAACCACTGGTCCACATACAATCTGCCTTTGAGTCAATTCTGACACACAGTGACCTGTAGAACAGGACAGGATGCCCGTGGAGATTCCAAGGTCATAAATCTTTAAAGAAGTAGATTGCCACATCTTTCTCATACTGTGGGGGGTTGGTGGATTTGAATCTCTGACCTTCTAGCTAGGAGTGGAGCACTGGGCAGGGACTTAGGTGGTACAGCTCTATTTTCTTCTCATTGCACTTCTAACAAAACAAAAAGAGATGAAGAGCCCACAGCAGGAGACAGCCTCTCTGGAGTCGCTGGGAGACCTCCCACCACAGGGTGCTGGTACCATGGCAACCATGGCATTAACATCTCCCTCAAGAGGATATTTTCAGCAGAGATTAGCACAGCTTTTCCCCTGGGATGCTCCCAGGAGGGTATCTCTAGAGACTGGAGACACAACCAGCTGACACTCACCTAGCTTGTCCAGAGGCTTCTAGAAGAAACAGTGAATGAGGCAGCAGCCACAGCCAAGTCCTGCAGAGTCCCCCAGTGGAACAGGAACCCTGCCCGCTCCCACTCCATCCTTCGTCTGCTGTGTCCACTCATTTCTCTAATGGTCATCTTTTTCTCTCACCCTCGGCTGACACTAAGTGTCATCAAGCTGGTGTCAACAGAACACTGCCCAAACCTGCCACTGAGACAATTCCAAGCCTGATGGGCGAGAAGCAAACAGGTTCCATGTTCACACCCCATCACAGACGTGTCCCTCTTCGCTCAAGACACTGTTACTGAGCTGCCTTTAATAGGCCTGATGTTTAGTACCCACGACTTGTCTTCAACTCACACCAAGCCTGTGTGACACAGCAGAACTGCCCACTGGAGCTGTAATGCACAGTGTGCTGGGACATGAAACATAAAGTCAGCGGTTCAAATCCACCAGGCACTCTGGGGCAGAAGGAGGAAGCATGTTCCTATAATGATTCACAGCATCAGAACAGATGGAGCAGACAGGAGTCACAAACGCCTTGACAGGAGGTGGGGTTTGGAGTCTTTACTGACAATAATTACAGGGCTTTTCCTTGTAGATCTGCTGGGTGGGTTCGAACCAACAAACTTTTGTTCAGTAGCTGAGTGCGTAAGCACTGTACCTCCAGGACAACTTCACGATGCTAAGAAGTAATGCTTCGAAGGTGTGAGAGTTGGTCAGTGGGTCAATCCTGACTCCCAGGACTCTGGAGGACAGAGCAGCACTGTCCTTGGGGTCTTCAAGGCTGCCATCCTGGATTACTGCTGCAGAGCACCATGTCTTTCTCCCTTGGAGGTGCAGGAAGGATTTGAACTGATAACATTTTGGTTAGCAACCAAGTGTTTAATCATTGTACTACCAGAGCTGCTAAACAGGAAAACTAAGGAGGATGATTTTCAAGGAAAGTACAAAAATCATGTGTCCAGTACAAGGATGGCAGGAAAGCTGTGAAGAGTTCCAGAGATACTGTCTAATGGGAACAGGAACTCCAGAAGGGCGTACATTGTGAGCACTATAAACTTCCACTCAAAGAACAACTAAAAATCATCTACTAGTAGATGAGACATTCACTCTGGAAAAGCAGATTTACAGAATACTTTAATCATTCAAAGATGCCAAAACCCAGCTGCGCCTTTTAGAGAACTTTCAAAGCATTGTTTTTTTGGTAGAGTCAATGGACTATTTTGGAGAAATGGTGGTTATAAACATGCAAATAAAAATGAAGTTAAGAGTAGTCAATCTCACTGGGCTTTTGGTTCAAGAACTGTTTGCTATTGTTATGTGCTGTCGAGTCGCTTGCGACTCATAGCGACCCTATGTACAAGAGCCCTAAACACCGTTCTATCCTGTGCCAATCTCGCTGTCTGAAACACATTCATTCCCACCACTCCACTCACAGAATTGATCCATCCCATCGAGGGTCTTCCTCTCCTGCGCCGTCCATCCACTCTCCCAAACACAATGTCCCTCTCCAAGGACCAGTCCCTCCTTGCAATAAGTCAGTGAAGTAAAATATGATCAGAAACTATATTCAGCGCACTTTTCCTAAAAGGTGCTCAGAGATACTATACCTATTTAGAAATACAAAGTATTCAGCATAAGGTATATTATAATAGCTATATCATTAAAATATTAATGTGGTATAAATTAGCAAATACGTTCACACTATTGCTGTTATTAGGTGCCATCGTGTCTCTCGTGACTCAGCAACCCCATGTGCAATAGCCCTATACCCTGCTCTATCTGGTGTCAATCTTTTGTCTCTGACAAACCTACCCGTATTTCCCCAGTAACTGAATCAATCCATCTCATCAAGGGTCTTCCTCTTCTGCACTCTCCCTTCACCCTCCCTAGCATGATGTCCCTCTCCAAGGACTGGTCCCTCCTTGCAACATGTCCAAAGTATGTCAGACGAAGCTTCAGAATCCTTGCCTCCAAGGAGCACCCCAGTTTCACTCTCTCCAGGACAAACCTATTTGTTCTTCTGGCAGTCCATGGTATATTCAATACTCTTCTCCAGCACCGCAGCTCAAAGGAATCAATCCTCCTTCTGTCATCCCTAGTCATTGTCCAGCTTTCTGACACATAGTATGTAATTGCAAAGACCATGGCATGGATCAGGTGCACCTTAGTCTCCAGACTGACATCGTTGCTCTTCAGTCCTTTGGAGAGGTCTCTGACAGCAGATTTTCCCAATGCAATTCACCTTTTCATTTCCTGGCTGCTGGTACCAAGAGTGTTGATTGTGGAGCCAAGCAAACGGAAGCTGTTTACAATCTCAATCTCTTCACTATCTATCATGATACTGCCAATAGGCCCAGTGGTGAAAATCTTCATTTTCTTCACATTGAGCTTCAATCCATATTTAAAGCTGCAGTCTTTGATCTTTTGCAGTAAGCACTTCAGGTCCTCCTCAGTTTCAGCAAGCAGGGTTGTGTTATCTGCGTAACACAGATTGTTGATGAGTCTTCCTCCAATCCTGATGCCACATTTCTCCTCATAGAGTCCAGCCTCCTGGATAATATGTTTTGCATAAAGATTGAAAAGGAGACAGGACACATCCCTTGCATACATCCTTCCCAATTTTGAACCATGCGTGTGTTTCCTTGCTCTGTTCTGATGACTGCCTCTTGATTCAAGTATAAAAGTGGGGTTTAATTACCTTTCCAAATGGAAGTGATTTACTAAAATAAAAGGTCTCGGATGAAAAAGATCACAATTAATTGGGAGGGGGGGGAAGACACCCACCACAAAACACCACAAACTATTCATTGCAGGATAATTGTCTTCTGAGATACAAATTAAAGATTAGAAACACTGTTACAACAAAGCCCCACCTTAGCCTCAAAATGTTCTCAATTTCCACTCTGTGAGATTTCAACTTTACCAAAAATGTGTTTATTTCATAATAAAATTTTATAGTATAGTATAATTTACCATCTATTTCATACCTTCATATAGCTTGTAAAATTGTTCTTTTTCTTTCTGAAACACAGCTTTTTAATCATCATCTTTCCCGACAAGTAGGGAGTATGGGTTCTGTAAACTCTACGAAGGTGGTTAGGAAGCGAAGGGTCACCATTGAGGGTGGCAGACCCTTCGGGTCAGCACACACAGATCAGATAAAAAATGTGGAGGCAGAAAGGGTCTAGAAGCCCTGGTGGAGCAGTGGTTAAAACAGCCAGATGCTAACAAAGATCAGGGGTCCAAATGCACCCGCTGTTCCTCCAGTAACCCTTATTGTCCAGGGAGGCCCAGGGACAATGCTGCTCTGTCCTGGAAAGTAACAACATGTGGGAATCAGCAACGGCTGTATGTACCAAGAATGGTGCCGGGGAGACTTGTCAAGTTCTAGTGCCGGAGCACACACAACACAAGAAAAGACCATGGATTTGTGGTGAATCAAATCTATGCAACTAGATAATCCATAATGTGGTGTTTACCCTGGTGGCCTAGTAGTGAGGGCTAGGCTGCTGAGAGAGAGATTGGAGGTTTGAATCCGTGGGCTACTGTGTAGGAAAAGGCGCTGATGACCAGCTCCTGTCACATGACAGCCTGAGACCCCGTGTGGGCAGCTGTACTATGTCACACGAGATGACGGCGTCAGGACGTGGCCTCCAGCCCCGTGGGGACATGTGCCTCGCTATGGTGGTGCTGTGGTAAGAAGTGACTCTCACACCAAAGGCCAAGCAGGAGCACAGACACTGCGGACCAGATTCCCAACTGGAACACTCACTCTACGTTCCAACACTTCCTCTCCACATTAAACCATTCCATCTATTCAGCAACATTCACCGAGTGGCCACAGGGTTGGCAAAGCAGGGATATAGCTATGATCAAGGCAGGTACTCAGCGGACAGCTGGCTTCACATGTCAATCACAGGTAATGAACACTAAACACATGCTCTCCATAAAATCCAAGGACAAGGGCAGTACGGATCCCCTGGGGCTGGTGTGAGAATCCCATGAGTCAAACCACGTGAACCTGAAAAATTAAACTCTCTGCTGTCAAGCTGGACTGGACGCACTCTTAATACTCCAGTGGGTTTTCTTGAATCTTAGAAACAGGGAGTGGGCTGCCCACTTTCTCCCTTGGAGAAGCTGATGGAGTTGAAACACCAGAAGTGCTGCTGTCATGAGCACAACTCCTATAAACCAGGCCCCAAGTTCCCTGGGAGCAGCAGAGTGTGCATTTATCAGTAGTGACTGCTTCCCTTCTGATTCACCATGGACACAGCCAGGAAGACAGCATTTCCACCTGCCCCATTGGTGGCCCCAGCCAACCTCACAACGTTCTCCTTTCCCTTTACCAAGACACCAAGGGTAAGCCCTTTATCCTGGTCTGTGTGTGCACCTGAGTGTGCATGTGCACGTGAACATGCACCTCTGCGAGTGTCAGTGCATGCATCTGTGCTGTGTGTGTGAGAGCATCTGTGTGTGAGCACACATCTTTGTGCATGTGTGAGGACCCACTTGTATTTGTGTGAGTGCACCATCTGTGTGTGCATGCACGTGTGTGAGTACATTTCTGTGTGTGCATGAGAGCACACAGCTGAGTGTGCACACGTGTGTGCATCTCTGCATGCATGTGTATCTGAGCACTCCTCTCTGTGTGTGAGTGTGCATCTGTGTGAGAGTGAGCGAGCACCTGTGTGTGTGCATCTGTGTGAGTGCACATCTCTGTGTGTGTGAGCACACCTGTGTGTTTGTGAACATGCATCTGCGTGTCCACATGGCACACCTTTCTCTGTGTGTGCAGGTGTGAGCAGACAGCTGTGTGTGTGAGCACACCTCTTTGTGTGTATGAATATGCATACACCCATGGTGCACATCTCTGTGCATGTACACGCATTTGTGTGGGTGTGTGAGCATCTCTGTGTGGGTGTGTGAGCATATCTGTGTATGTCTCGTGTGTGAGCGCACATCCCTGTGCGTGTGCATCTGTGTGCACGTGCATGTGTATGAGCATCTTTGTGTGGGTGTGTGAGCATATCTGTGTATACTCATGTGTATGAGTGTGAAACGTGTGTGTGCGTGTGAGTGTGTAAGCATGCATCTCTGTGTGGGTGTGTGAGCATGTCTGTGTATACTCATGTGTATGAGTGTGAAACGTGTGTGTGCGTGTGAATGTGTGTGAGCATGTCTCTGTGTGTGTAAGCATATCTCTGTATACTCACATGTGTGAGCATGTATTTTTGTGCATGCGTACGTGTGTAAGCGTGCATCCGAGTGACTACAAAGCCCAACCACCACCAGGCTCCCTCTGACACACAGAGCCCATGTGCTCAAGCCCTGCTGTGCACTGTGTACCTCAGGGTGACTGTGCAGACACAGGGGGTCAGTGTTTTCTTCTGAAGCACCTCTACACGACTTGATCAACCTGTTAGCTAGCAGCCAAGCACACTATCTGCTTGCCTCTCAGGAACCCATGTGCACACCACCTGTTGTCCCCCCCCGAAGCTCCCTGAAACCCATCTGCACATCACATGTCCCCAAGAATCCATCTGCACACCATCTGCCCCCCCAGAATTCATCTGCATGCCATCTGCCCCCAGGAACCCATCTGCACACTACCTACCCCCCCCCAGAACCCATCTGCACACCATCTGCCCCCAGGAACCCATCTGCACACTACCTACCCGCCCAGAATTCATCTGTCACACTACCTACCCCCCCCCCAGAATTCATCTGCACGCCACCTGCCTCCAGGAACCCTCTGCACATCTGCAGTGGATGCCCGAGTTGACTGCCCTTGGAGCGGACCTTGTGTGACAGGGCAGAGCTTTCCCTTTCCCCAGAGTTCACCCAGTGATTACAGATGGTAACCTCGGTACCATTAGGGATACCTGTGTACTATCCTGCAATGGCAGTGAGAAACCCTTTCACTTACTCTCGGCATCAGGTGGGGACAGTTTCCACAGAAGAACACCAGGTCTGCAAAAGCAGAGGGCCAGCAAAAGAGAGGGAGACCCTCAACTAGACCCTCAGCTGACAGAGGCTGAACAAGGGCTTTGAGCACAATAGGGTTGCTGCCAAAGTTGGTTTTCATTAGAAGCAGGGTCCCTAAGAGTTTAAAGCAATTCAATGGCACTTGACCACAATAATGTCATTGTACAGGAGCAAACCTGAGGTCTCCCTAAGAGAGAGGGTGAGGGAGGGGAGGGAAGGAAAGACAGAGAGGGAGGGAGCAAAAGTGAGAGAGGGGGATGGAGAGAGAAATGGAGGGAGAGGATGGGAGGGAGACAGGGGTAGAGAGAAGGTCACTATGGACATAGGTATCTCCATCTTTCTTGCATGGATTAGCTGGTGGGTTACTCTGGGATACTTCTGGTTAGCAGCTGCGTGCTTTAACCACAGCACATCAGGGATGCCTGTGAATTATATGATAGCATAAGTAATTGTGGCAGGAAATAGCTGGGAAAAAAAGAGCATGTCTCCTTTGGATTCCCTCCACAGGTGTGATGGTTCGAAACCAGCAAGGGCTGTGAAGGATGGAGGGGTGTCTCATCCTGTGAAGTCACAGCCTGGGGGGCCCAGTTCTACCACAAGAAACATGAGAGCCTGTGTGGCAGCAATGTGCCTAGGCAGGTCAGAGGGGCACAGAAGGAAGTCACAGTGCCCCAAGTAGGACATCCTAGGCGCTGAACAGGACAGGAAAAGCTGACAGGAGGCAGATGGGGAGGAAGAGCTTGAACTGGGAACTGCAAGCCCAGGAGCACAGGTGCGGGGACAGGTGCGGGTGTGGAGGAACCTGCGACACTGGGTGCTGTAGTTTAGTTACCAAAGAGCAACTTCCAGCTTGTGGAGAGGGGCTGTCACCCAGCACGTGCCGTCCTGAGAGTCCAGGGCTGGCTCCCATGTCTTAAGCACCGAGGGGGCTGAAATGTTTGACTGCCAGTCAGAAAAATGAGTGGTTTGAACCCAGCAGTCACGCCATCTGCTTCCATGAACATGTCAGGGGACGGCAGCTCTGCTGAGCCGAGGGCTATGGGACCCGGCCATGCAGCCTCATCTGACAGCAGGCTGTCTCACAGTTACTGGTTGTGACCACAGCATGTTCACCTGCTGCCATGTGCACGGGGGTCTCCAGGGCTTCCTCCTCGGCCTGTCACGGTCCAAACATTCCGCTGAAACCTGTCCTCTGAGGGTGACCCTACTGGTATCTGGAATATTGGTGGTCAGCTCCCAGCATCACAGTAGCAAGCGGCCACCGGGCTCCAGAAGACTGACAAGGAGGGTGGGGCGCAGCCTGGGGAGGAGACAAACAGCCTCCTGCTCACAGCCCAAGATGTGCACGCTGGGTGCTGGAGAGACCCCTGCTGCAGGACGCGGGCTGGGGGTGCTGGGGCCTGGCTCTGAGCAGGAAGGATGAGCGGGGTATTGCTGGGAGATGGGCACCCTCTGTCACCTGCACACCTTACCTAAACGGTCCTGGTGCCACCCAACCAGGAGCCTGAAACCATGGCCAGTAATAATCCTGACCCCACACCCCCACTCTCACCCAGTCACCTGACCTCACTCCCTCCCTCTCACTCAGTCACCCCAACCTTCCTCTCACCCAGTCACCTGAC
>NW_006399754.1:38939942-38944707 GCF_000299155.1 Elephantulus edwardii
TCCCTCTCACCCAGTCACCTGACCTCACTCCCTCCCTCTCACTCAGTCACCCCAACCTTCCTCTCATCCAGTCACCTGACCCCACACCCCCACTCACCCAGTCACCATGACCTCACTCCCTCACTTTCACCCTGTTACCCCGACCCCCCACCCCATTGTCATCCAGTCACCCCAATCCCACTCCCCTCCCACACACTCATCCAGTCACTCTGATCTCAATCCCCACTCCTGGACAGTCACCCTGACCACTGCCACCCCAACGCCCGTCAAGTCTCCAAGACCACTTGTATCTACAGTCCACCGTCTCCTCTGCCCCAAGGCCAGTCTCATCTCTGAACCACCCAATGGTCATTGCTTGGTCCTCCCAGGAAAGTCTCCCTCTGCTCCACCTCAGAGAGACACAGCCAGTAGTAAATGAGGTCAGCCCGCATGGCGTCCTGCTGTTTCCAAGATGCTCCAAGTCCTCCAGGTGGTTTGAGGTTTCCCATTGCCTGGCCCCACCTCCCTTCTCAACTGGTTTCCCCTCCAGGCATCTAGATCCTTTCTGTTCCTGCCCTCTGCTCCCAGCTTTGCTGTCTACAGAAATGCCTCTTTCCACCAAGCCCCCTGAGATACACCCACTACACCAACACACACACTCTGCTCACACAGCCATTGACACACACACACACACTCACTGACACACTCCTCAGTCATTTACACACACATAAATATTTACTGACACTCCTCATTTACACACACATTCACTGACACACTCCTCAGTCACACACACACATTCACTGACACACTCCTCACAGTCATTTACACACACACACACTTTTATTCATACACTCCCCCTTACATACCCCATTCACACACACTCCTCATTCATACACACACATATTCACTGACACACTCCTCACAGTCATTTACACACACACACACACACACACACACACACACTCTTATTCATACATTCCCTCCTTACTTACCCCTTTCACACACACACATTCACACATACCCCTTTCTCACACACAATTCACACGCTCTCCTCCCACACCTTTTCTCTCTCTCTCACACACACACACACCCCCCACATTCTGCAGACATACCCACTCCACACACACCACTCTCTCTCACACACCTCCATTCACACACTTACACTGCACACACACACACACTCTGCATGTGCACACAGTTACACACACACATCTACTCCTTCACACATCAACTCATTTACACACTCAGCCACTCACAGTCATCAGTCACACCCCCCCATACACTCTGCCATTCACAGGCATCCATTCAACACATTCACACACTCACCCATGTCTCACAGATGGATTCCCTTAGTCGTCCGTTCTCAGTCACACAGTGCTCATTCCCCACATTTACACCCAGTAATTTACATGTTTATAAAATCACTCAGTCTTCCCACACGCACGGCTTCACACACACACATTCTCATACATTTATGAACTCGGCCAGACACTTCTGAGATCTTTTAGACCCACAGGCTTTGGCTGAAACTGGACTTCCTCAGAGAAGCCGCACAAACACCGTCAACACCCCAGGTTCCCAAGACTTGGCCTCTTGATCTCTCATGACCTTGCTCACAGTGCAACCTGTCCCTGTGATTTGCAAGGTATCCCATGAGCCTCTGAGGTGCACAAAGTGAGCACTGCTGTCCTATGGTGTCCGCACACCCAGACAGGGCCGGTCAGCATCGGCACACCCACTGCCCCAAGCAAGCAGGATAAAAGGGCATCGGAGTGGAACAGCACCCCAAGATGCTATGAAAACAGTTTCAAATGATGTTAAAATGAGAGCACAGTCTATTCTTCAGACTCATGACGATGATATTCCTTTCTGCCATCACTGAACCAGGCCCTCTGACGTAATGTGGAAGGGATGGGCATGGCATGGCCCTGTGATCCAGATGGCCCAAGCGGCTGGACATGACTGAGGTGACACAACACCAGAGCCCTGATCCAACATGATGGGGCGGGAAAAAGAGGGAGTCAGAGTGCCAGGACCCCCCCCCCCCCGCAAGAGAGAATGGCCAGGAAAGGGGTGCATCTCCTAGAGCCAGTTCCCTATTCTGAGAAAGTCCGAGAGTAAGGAGACAGAGACAATGCTTTCCACAGAGCTGGGCATGAACTTACACCCTCCTATTTGTAGAGAATAAGTCTGTTTGTTAAAGTCATTGACTCATAGACTCTGTCACAGCAGCACCAGAGACCTAAGGCACACCCACCACAGGTGTCCCTGTCACAGCAGCTCTAGAAACCTGAGACACACCCACCACAGGTGTCCCTGTCAAGGCAGCACTGGAGACCTGAGACACACCCACCTGTGGTGTCCCTGTCACAGCAGCACCAGAGACCTGAGACGTTCATATCTAGCATATTACTTTGCTCACTGCTGTGTACCATGGAGTAGAACCGACTCAAGCTATCCCTCTGGAGGATTTTCAGAGGCATGTAAACTGCATGTGCAGAGATTTTCCATCTGTTCCTCCTGCAGCAGGTGGTGGATTCAGACTGACCCCTTTTGGATTGATTGTCAGAGCAACTCCTTCCTGCTCCTCAGGCACCGGAGCTCCCTGACCCATTACGGGAGTGCAGTGACGCCGACCGGTGTGCTATACAGAGTCCACTGATCAGTACAAAAACTAGAGAGGGTTCATGAGCTCAGAGAAGGGACTTAAAGATGACCTTAGATGTGTCCTGATCGCATGATGGGTCAGGAATGGATTCTCGGTGGTGGTGACTCGAGGCCAGGCCTCAGGCTCTCTAAGAGCCCTGGCTGTGGTCACACAGAACACCCTGTATCCTGTCCTTCTCTGGAGTAGGCCTGAACCATCACAGATGTCACTGTGCACCTCACCCTCTAAAGGGATGCAGGTCCCTGGGAACATGAAGATGGTCAGGGCCTCGTGGGCGGCCAGCCTGAGCACAGCAAGGAGGTGACCAGACTCTGTGGTGGTGGCGGGTCATGAGGGAGTAGCTGGGGCAGAGAGGTGACAATGGAGATGACTGAGCTGACGACATCTTTCCAGGCTCACCATGGAGCCAGTGAGTCAGACAGCAGAAAGCATGTCACTTAACATGTGTGCAAGACAAGCAGGTGTCCACTCCAAAGGTCACTGCCCCCTTTCACCACCAGGAGGAAGAGGGCCAGTCCATCACCACGACCAGAGACTGGGCTGCTCTGTCCATTAGAACCCATGCAGCCCATCTTGTGATGGCCCGGTCAGCAGCCAGGTCAACTCCAGCTCAGAGGCCCTGTAGGGCAGAGTACAGCCACCCCTGGAGTGTCCAGGCTTCACCTCTGTGTTTGAATCGAGGCCTGGGTGCAAGTTTACAGAGCACATGGGGTCCGATGTTGGCACTGGCCGTCCCCCGTCAACAGGACAGCATTCCCCTGTCCTCCGAGGTGGAAGTTTACAGAGCTCATGGGGTCCAATGTTGGCACTGGCCGTCCCCCGTCAACAGGACAGCAATCCCCTGTCCTCCAAGGTGGAAGTTTACAGAGCCCATGGGGTCCAATGTTGGCACTGGGTGCCCCCTGTCAATGGAACAACATTCCCCTGTCCTCTGAGGTGCAAGTTTACAGAGCACATGGGGTCCAATGTTCGCACTGGGTGCCCCGTCAATGGGACAGGATTCACCTGTCCTCTGGGGTGCAAGTTTACAGAGCTCATGGGGTCCGATGTTGGCACTGGCTGCCACCCCCCCCCCAGTTAACAGGACGGCATTCCCCTGTCCTCCGAGGCTCGCAGGCCACTTGCTCTCCTCTCCTGCCCCTCTCAGGTTCTGGGCTTTGTTCTGTGGGGACACTTCCCCCTGTGGTTTCCTGTGCTGTAGGCTCAGAGGAGCATGTTTCTCCCTGGGAGCTTTGATTCACTTTCTAGGCCTGTGACTCCTGTTTGGCTAACAGCTAAACTGGGTTGGGGTCAGATCCAGTGTGAAGGGCATCTGAGGCCATGGGCGGGGTCCCGCCTCCTGGTCCCTGAACAGGGTCACTCAGATGATGTTGCACTTGACTCTTCTTTTTCTTCCCTTCCTCCCTGCCCAGACCTTCCACTGTGATTCTCATCAGAACGGTCAGGGGCAGCCACCCTCATCCTCCAGGTCCTCCCCCAGATCCTCCTCCAAAGATGACGACCACAGCTTTGCCCCCAGAGCAGCTAGCTGGTGGGTCAAGCTGGCATCCGTCTTGCTGGTTTGCAGCTGTGCACAGAGCTGCACTGCGCCTCAGCCAGGATCCTAACTGCTGAGTCCACTGGTGCCAGTGATGCTGTGCAGAGGGCCCTATGACTGCCGTGTGCCCAGCACACACCTGGTGGTACCCTCACCTTGCCCGCCCCTGCTCCCTTAAGAACATCACAGACCACAGACGTGGCCAGTAACGGACACATGCTGCCAGGCATAGCTGTGGGTGGTCACATGGAAAGGGCAAGATGCCCTGTGGTGCAGTAACAGAGCTCAACTGTTAACTGAAAGTTCAATGGTTCAAACCCATGAAAGTCTTCCTCAGGGTAAGGCCTGAGGATATGCTCTGGTGAAGATGGCAGCCTCGGGCCTCACAGGGCAGTTCTGGTCTGGCCTATAAGTCACCGTGCACTTGACCTGATGAGGAGCAGCAGTGGTGGTTCTGGGATGCATTCACTATGTCTGAACCTTGTCGTGTCAGAGTGATGAATGTGGTCACAGGCCTGCCCCACATCCTCCCCCACGTCCTCCCCCACGTCCTCCCCCAAATCCTCCCCCAGGTCCTCCCC
>NW_006399754.1:38946062-38960740 GCF_000299155.1 Elephantulus edwardii
CCAGATCCTCCCCCAGGTCCTCCCCCACATCCTCCTCCAGATCCTCCCTCAAGTCCTCCCCCACGTCCTCCCCCAGGTCCTCCCCCAGATCCTCCTCATAGTTGCTTTCTTTGCATCTCTCTGAGAGCTAAGGATTTTGAACATTTCTTCATGTGTTTGTGTGCCATCTAAATGTCTTCTGTGGTGAAGTTTCTATTTATATCCTGTGTCAATTTTGTGATTAGATTGTTTACCTTATTCTTTTTGAGGTATTAAAGTGCCAAAGTATTCTATAAATACTAGATATAAGTCCCTTATCAGATATGTTATTACCAAATTTTTTTTCCTAATCTGTGGGTTTTCTTTAACCCTGTTGGAGACGTTTTTTGATGTACATAGGGATTTGATCCTTAGAAGGTCCTATTCATCTATTTTGTTCTTTTTAGTTTATTTTATGAAGGTCCGAGCAGGTTTGGTGGTGCAGCAGTGCAGCGCTCAGCTGTTGATCCAAGTCTCTCCAGCAGACAGAGCTGACCATCTGCCTGTGTAGACAACAGTCTTGGGACCTGGGGCCATGCTGCCCGTCCTAAAGGAAACTCTGGGCTGGGCTGGACAGCACACCAGGTCCTGTGCACAAGGGACCATGTGTCTCAAGACAGTGGAAAAAGATCATGTTGGCCTCCTTCCTGGGATAAGCACCCAACTTCTAGGATGAGATGGCCTTTGGTCCCCTTGTCATTGCCCCCTACCAGGAACCACAAAAGGATTGCTGTGGTTTCCCATTTCTCTTTCCTTCTATCTAGGGTGGTTAGACTGTTGTATTCTGATGTGGGGGAAGCCAGCCCTCAGGAACAGGACTTAATTGGGAACAGCAAACACTGGGGACAGACTGACCTGGCCTCAAATTCCTCCTCAGTCATTATTATCACTCAAGCTGCACAGGATGCTTGAGGTTCTTACATGACCAGAACTTGTGGCTGAAATGAAGAAGATGCAGTCTGACAGGGGGGCAATTAAAGTGCTGGGCTGGAGCTCAGGCAGCCAATTAAATAAACAAGACCAGGCTTGGCAGCCTGTCCAGATGCCAGAGAGGTCAGTGACCACATGAAAATGTAGAAAGAAATCATCGTCATCAGAAGCCTCACAAAATGCTGGGTCCAGTTCTGGAACGAGGGGGGGCCAGCAAAGAGCAACCAGGAAGGGCTCAGCAGGGGTGCAGGTCCTGGTGGGACGCTGGCTAAGTGTTCTGGTGTCAAGTAAAAGATCAGCAGTTCAAGTCCTCCAGCCACTCCACAGAAGAGGCATGGCAGTCTGCCCTTGTGAAGATGGGGGCTAGGAGCTGTCTTCATGCTTCCAAATTGTCCTAAGGGGTCACTATGAGTCAGAATTGACTCCACAGTGGTCAGCTTGGCTTCAGGTTCTCTTCAAGTAGGAGTTAATGAAGAGCGGAGCAGAGATGGTGGCAGTGGTGATGGTAAGCGGGGAAAAAAGATAGAGAGTGAAGTTGGAGGAAGAAAAAGAGAGAACTCTGGGATTCCCACTCTTGAGTAAAGGGGATACCGGTGTCATTACCTAACACAAGAAACACAGAAAGAGGGGTAATGCTAACCTGGAGCTGCCACAGGGGATGCACTGAGCTCCAGATGGCTCTACAATAATCCTGGACAGTGTCCGTCCTAAATACAACAGCCTGGGAAACCCAATGCTGGGTCAGCCTGAGGCGGCACTGACTTGATGGCTGTGGGTCTTTCTTTTTCCATTACTGTTTTGGTTACAGAATAATAAAAAAGATACCCCAAAGCGCAGAAAACAAAGAGCATGTCACAGTGACACTGATTTGAGACATGTCTTTGGACATGTGATGGGACAGGCCAGCCTCAGGAGGTCACAATTGCTAATGCCATACATCAGTCAGAGGAAGACTCTCACCAGATGGTCAACATGGTCAGCACAGTGATGGCGCAAGCACAGCAGACCAGGAGATCACGCACAAGCAGGCAGTGTTCTGTTCTATCGTGCATGGGGTCACTGTGAGGTGGGACTGACCCGGCTGCATCTAGCTACAACATTTAGAGAAAGGAGACTTGGTGGCACAATGATTAAGTGTTCAGCTGCTAACTGAAAGATAAGCACTTCAAATCCACTGAGCAGCTCCAGAGGAGAAAAATTTGGTGATCTGCTCCTGTGACAATTACAGCCTAGAAAATACACTGGGTGGTTCTACTCTGCCATGTGGAATTGCTATGAGAGAGAATCAACTCAACAGCATCCAATAACGACATAATTAGAGGTTAACCTTGTGCTGCCAAACACAGATAAACCTGAGCTTAAACTCTGCCTCCAGCACCAACGAGCTGTGTAGCTTTGGGCAATGTATTGATCATCACTAAGTCTCCATTTCTTCTATTGTAAAAATAGGAAAACTAATACATACTTCAAAGACTGTGCATACTGCAAATCATCTGGTGACCACTCATCACTGCCACTGTCTACCACTGTCCTTCGTCATTGCTGAGGTCACTGAAGTAGGTGACTTTGGCTAGTAATAGGCAGCAGATTAAGTAGAATAAAAGGGTAGGATGAATGCTAGGGAACCAATATTGGTAGACAGAACAGATCTAAAAGGCACTGAGTAGACAAAGAGATGGGCAGAAGACCAAGACAGGAAACACCACAAAGGTTAAGGGGAGAGAACGTCAAAGCGAATGATCAAAACCGTCCAGCACAACAGATATAGAAAGAAAGAAAACGAAAAGAAGTCACTGGATGGTGACTTAATCAAACTATTATGCATGTGGTCAAGTGTCAAGATGCCTGAGAACTTGGTTTGAACCCATCCAGAGGTTCTATCAGAGGGAAATCTGGTGATTTTCTCCTGGGAAGAGTATAGCCTAGGAAACTCTTCAGGGCAGTTCTCCTCTATACACAGAACATCAGGAATCCAAATCCACTCAGCAGCGTACATGAGTGAAGCGTGGACGCCAGCTACAACCATTCAGCAGCAACATCACACGTGCTGGGAGGGTTTCTGAAGCCACTATGCCTCGGTAGGTGTGTGTTTAGAGTACTGCTTTGAGAACACTTAGCGGGAAGTTAGCTGAGAAGAGCTTCCAGGACAAGCATGCAGACATATGCCAAGAAAACAGGGTGCCTACATGAGACCTCAGAAAACCCAGAAGAGCAGCTATGAAAGCTTAATTCATGAAAAACTAAAGTCCTTGAGAGCTTGTGAAAAATACAGATTAAGGACAAGATCCTGTCCTTGAGAATTTTCAGGAAACAGAGATAAGTTTCGTGTGTGTGTGTGTGTGTGTGTGTGTGTGTGTGTGTTACTATTTTCTGGGCAAATAATTATGGAGCTCCAATAATACTGAAAACATTTGTTTCTTAGAGATAATTGCTTGCTGTGTAGTAAGAAACTTAATAATAATAGAAAGTATTTTCTGTACATACTGAGAGAAATAAACATCGGGGCCTTGGTTTTTGCGTTGGCTTTGCCTTGCTCACCTGAGCCTTGTTTTATCTCTTTGTCTGTTTTTTCCTCAGCAGCACCATGTCCTCAGGTCCTGCCAATAAATGGCAACACACACTTGAGGAGTGGGTGTTGGTTACAACCACTCAACAGTAACAACATCATATATGTGAGGAGTGGGTGTCAGTTACAAACACTCAACACACACACACACACAGTTACTACCGCTCAACAGCAACAACATCACACACACATTAAGAGTGGGTGTCAGTTACAACCACTCAACATCACACACACACGTGAGGAGTGGGTGTCAGTTACAGCCGCATCACACACACACGTGAGGGGTGGGTGTCAGTTATAACCATTAAATAGAAACAACACACACACACACAGAATGGGAGTTAGTTCCAACTGCTCAACAGCAGCAACGTCATCACACATGCTTGAGGCGTGAGCATCAGCAACAACCATTCAATGACAACAGCACACGAGTGAGGTGTGGGCGTCAGTTATAAATGCGATGGAATTCAAAATGCCGTTTCCTGCATACTCTAAAGTGACAAGCAAGATAGATGAGAGAGAGACAGAGAGACGCAGAGACAGAGAGACACAGAGTCAGAGAGAGACAGAGACACAGAGAGAATGTCGGAAAGCTAAGAAAACTGGACGAGTCGCCTTACAGGCATTTCAAAGCATACAGGCATAAATAAGGTGCCCATCTGGTGCAGGGTTTAAGCACTCAGTGGCAAGGTTCAATGTGAACCCACCAGTCACTCTGCAGGAGAAAGACGGTCAATGTCTGTAGAAGACTGCTGTCATTGTTGTTAGGTGCTGCGGAGTCGACTGTGACTCATCACAACTCTCTGGACAGTAGATCTGAACCTTCCGCAACCCTGTGCCTTCCTCACCATCTGACACACTTGAACTCAGCGCTACTATCATGACGTCAATCCATCTGGTTGTTCTCTCTTAGGTCTACCCTCTACCTTTCCAAGTATGATGTCCTTCTCCAAGGACTGGACCTCCACACAACGTGTCCAAAGAATGTGAGATGGAGTTTCATTATCCTTGCCTCCAAAGGGCACTCTGGTTTCACTTTCTCCAGGACAGACCTGCTTGTTCTCTTTGCAGTCCACAGGACACGTGGAGGCTCTGCCCTGTCTAACTGGGCAGCTACAAGATGGAATTCACTCAATGACAGCAAGTATAAGCAATTCTCAAGCCTTCATCTTATTACCCACCTCAAGGGTTTTTGAAGGCCTGCTTCATTGGAGAGGAAAGGGCTCTGTAAGGATTCCCTGTACTCCTACCTCCACCCAGGCAACTATGCTGTGAATTCCATCATTCCAAAAAAATGGAGATGCCTTTCCTTCATTGTAACAGCAGCTTCCCTGGAAAAACCAGAGAAACTTACTGCCTGTCTTCTGCAGATGTTGATGCTGACAGCCATCAAGTAGATTACGATTCATATCAATTCCATCTGACAGAGTAGAACTGTTATCGAGGACTTCCTAACTTTCTGTCCTTGTTGTTAGTGAGGGTGAGAATACACACAGTGAAGCACACACCAGTACAAACGTGTCTGCAGGAACAATGAGAAGACATTCTTCAAGCTGTACAGTCATACTTGTTGTCCTTCCAGCAGCAGAAGTTCACTGAACCGTAACTACTCTATCTAACCCATCCAGTTTCTTTTTTCAGTTTGGTCCCATATGGACAAATCTTTAAAGAGAGTAACAACCTTCAACACTATTTCAGGGCAATCATTTCAGAAATTCACCAAGCCTCCATGGCTTAAGAAAGTTTAGAGTCTATGAGAATTTTTAATTCTATTCTGAGTTTCCTCCCCTTTCAGTGAGGATTCTTCCATAATGTTGCTGAGGAGATTCCAATTCCTAGCAATGCTGAGTGAAGTGGAACTGATCAAATGCTGGTGGCACTACCCCCACTGCAAGGCTTTTTGGAAGTAGACCACCAGGCCCTCCTCTCATGGGGCAGTTGGTAGGTTCAAACTACTAATGTTCTGAGTAGCCATCACTGAGTGGCTACTACCCAAGTATCCCTGGAGCAGAGTGAAGGAAGCTGACACTGGTGGCATGTCGGTGGGCCACAGATCTGTGAGTGGTTTGAGAGCTTAGAATGGAGCAAGCTGGCATGAGTCTACTACAGTTCTTCCCATAAGGATCAATGAAGTCCAACAAGGAGAGATATGGAAAGTAAGAATGCAAGAAAGTAAACCAAGTAGAAGAGATGAAACCTGTCACATCAAAGGATAGGAAGGAAATGCTTCCCAGGAGGGTCACCGGACCCATGGAAACATTCCTAAGAGAAAGTGGCCTTAAAGAGCAACTGCAAATCCCATTGGTCAATGAGGTAGCCTGATCTACCAGAAAACTAGGCTTATGTTTCAACTAATACAAATATTGTGGCATTTTACATTTGACCACCGATGCCATCATGCCCACCTCATGGCTCCATTTTAACTTCATTTATCGGTGTCTAGAATTAATTTCTAACATCATCTTTAGCATTATTTTTCTACATTAAATGTATGTGTCACTGTTACTGTACACAATTAACAGGAGCCTGTGAAGAAGACCAGAAGAGCGAGCATAAAGAAAAGAGCACATGTGCGCACCGTGTTTTAAACCCACTACTAGAAAATGATCTGTTTATAGGAAGGGAAATAGCTTATGCTTGAGTCCGACTGTCTTCAAAGCACAGATCTGCTCATGGCTCTGAAGTCACCTCAACTGAAAAGGCTCCCCGTGTTCTGAAAGGTCTCAAGTATACACATCAGCTAAAGCACAACTATAGCCAAGGAGCCCTGGAAAACACCTCCAATTTGCCCACTGTTACAGAACCCTAATGGCACCACAGTTGTCAGGCTGTTAATGGAAAAGTTAACGGTGCAAATCCACCAGTGTACTTTAAGAGCAAGGCCGGGGTATCTGCTCCAACGAAGATCAAATTCAACACAGACCCACGGACACTGAGTCCCTTCCAACCTGTGTTGTTGCTGGGCCCTGTCAAATCACCTACGACTCATAGCAAACTTATGAGCCCTGTCCTTCCTGTGCCGTGCTCAGCATCTGCGACACACTCAAGCCCAGTGCTCCTGTCACTGGTCAATCCATCTCGTGGCGGTCTTATTCTCTTTGACCCGGCATGACGGCCTTTTCCAAGGAATAGTCTTTGCTAGCAATATGCTCAGAGGATGTGAGACTAATTCGTCATCACCCTCATCTTCAATGAGCATCTGGTTAGAGTTTCTCCAAAATATATTTGTTTGTTATCTTGGTGGTTGTTATTGGTAGGTGTCATTGAGTATGACTCGTAGCGACCCTATGAACATAAGATCTGTACCCTGTCCTACCCTGTCCCATCATCGTCAACTCTAATACACTTGAGCTCATTGCTGTAGTCACTGTGTCTGTTCATCTCATCGGCGCTTTTCCTTTCTTTCACCAACCCTCGAACATTCCAAGCATCATGTTCTTCTCCAGGGAATGGCCTATCCTAGTAACATGCCATCCTTGCCTCCTGCCCTACCCTGTGCCCTCGTCATCAACTCTAAACGCACGTAGCCCACTGCTGCAGTCACTGTGTCTATCATCTTGTGGAGGTCTTCTCTCTCTCACTGACCCTTCACCTTTCCAGCATGAAGTTCTTCTCCAAGGAATGGCCTCTCCTAACAATATGTCCAAAGTACATGAGATGAAACTTCACCATCCTTGAATCCAAGGAGCTCTCTGGCTGCACCTTCTCTAAGACATGCTTGTTCTTTGGCCGTCCGTGGGATATTCCACACTCTCCTCCAGCACAGCTCAAAGGCATCAATCTTTTCCTGTTGTTGACATTGGGCTTCCATGTCTGTAAATTGCAGTGTGAGGGTATTGAGCATCTTTCTCCCAAGGAGCTGCTGGTGGATTTGAACTACGGGAGGATAGCAGCCTTTGGGCAGCACAGCTCTCTACAGAGTACACCACTAGGGTTCCCCTTCCTCCAGGTGAGTGACTCAATACAAGGTCACTCCAGGGACCAGTAAGGAAGAGCCTGTGTTTATGCAATGCTGACCCCCATCTAGTACAAATAGCAAATGCCCTTCACTACTATTCAAAGTGTGAATCTGCATCCTCCCACAGGGTCCTCGGCATAAAGGCTTGGTGGCCTGCTCCCGAGAAACCAATCAAAATCCTCATGGAGCCACTGGACATTTCGCTGGACACAGGGGTGGCCTCCATGAGTGGACACCAACATGACATCTGTAGTTTCCCAAGCACAGTGACAGCAGGGCCACAGCTGAGATCAGAGTCCAGACAGGACTGAGCACCTTCTGCAAACAGAGATTTCCACCCAGCCTCCCACCTGAGGGGACGCTGTGTCTGAGCTTTGGTCTTAGTTTAAACATTAAGCTTACCCATTGTTTTGTTGGCAACACTTAAGTCCAGAGATTGAACTTTTTTAGGATGATTGGCTGAAACTAAATAAAAACCATAAGAAGACTTAGAAAGGGGCCTTTTCACAGAGCTAAGCTGTGAGAGGACCTCTGCCTCAGCCTTCCCTCTTTCAGAACTCATTCCCCCCTGTGTCCCTGATTTCTTTCTGCGTCTAGTTTACAACATGTGGCACCTGAACAGGGACCTGAAAGAAGCAGCAGTGTCTCTCTCTCTCTCTCTTTTGGGAAAATTTTCTTCAGGCCATCATGAAGGTTGCCTCACCCTTGGAAATTAAGGGCAGTGTTAGAAAAAGTTTCATAAGGATTGATTTCCTCACCCCTTCATAAGGGAAGAATTAGAAAAAATTTTCATGGGGACTTTCTCCAACCTCTAAAGATAATTGCTTTAAAAAAAAAGCCCTGGGGAACGCACCACCCTCTAAATCTCAATATATTTCTCTCTTAAAGGAACTGCTTAAGAGCTCCGGGGTGCAAGTGAAAGAAAAATCTTTTCTGCAGTTGTTTAAATGTATTGAAAAACATTGTTGCTCGGTTCAGCCAGTTGGTCAATCTCAATTGGATTTTAAAACTTGGCATAATGTTATAAGAGATTTACAAAGAGCACATCAAAAAGAACAAATTCCTATTGCTTTTTGGCCAGTATTGGCTTTACATAGGAATAGTAATGATGTCCGTGCAGGATTGTACACATAATAAAAAAAATTTGCAAAGAGAGATGGTTGAACGTTTGCATGAATATGAATTAAGTGATATTACATTAGAGAAGGTTAAAGCTAAAGGCAAGAAACAGCCTTTGTCCCCTTTAAAAAGGGTCTTAGGAAAACTCAATCCTGAATTGTTGTTTTCTCTTAATTGGCATGCATTGACCCAAATAGTGCTCTTCATGGGAAATTATTTACAATTTAAAACATGGTTTAGAAAAAGAAAAAAGGGATAAAAGGTGCTAAGTATCAAAGCAAAAGCCTTTAAGTCTTTTTATTAATTGTTTTGTGCTTTGTTTAAGTTTGTTGTTTGTTTGGTTTTTGTCTTAAGTTTAATGTGATAAAAGTTTTGAGCTTATAAAATCTGATAATTTTGGTAAAATAAGAAAAGTAAAAAATATAAGAATGACTCTTACATAAAAGAAAAATCTTAATTTAGAAGATTTTAAAAGGCCACAAAGTAAGTAACTGAGTGAAGATAAATAAATTAGAAGCTAAATAGATAATGTAATAAAAAAGCTTGGAAACAGGTAAAAAAGAAAATGTAATTTTATTCCCAGGGTAAATATAAAGAACAAAAATTATAAGAAGATGTGTCATAAAAGTCAAATACTCTTGATTGACTACCTGTAAATTCCGAAAAGTTAGACTTTCTAAAGTGCTAAGAAACAAAGCACTTTTTTCCTAAGCATAAGTGTCATGTTCCACTTTTTTCCTAAGCATAAGTGTCATGTTCATTATAATAGAGAGACGCCTCTGAGAACAGGTGCAAGGCAGAGCAGTGGCCCCTAACAATAAAGAAACTCAAGTCTTTAAAACAAAGAGAATTGTCTTTAATATCTATTAAATAACAAAACTATTATCGCATTAAACTTAAGACAAAAACCAAACAAACAACAAATGTAAAAAAGCACGAAGTGAGCAGAGGCTGTCCTATGAAAATAAGATCGGTAAAGATACTGCAAGATTGATTATAGTAAGAACTAGTTTAATAAGTAAAGGAATATTTGTACATGTTGGAGTGATAGATCCTGATTATAATGGGGAAATAATTATAATGATGTCTACTTGACAACATCCAACCTTGTTAAAAAGCCAGAGAATAGCTCAATTATTGCTCCGGCCTTATATAAAACAAAGGGCAGCACCAATAAAAAGACAAGGAGAGTTTGGCAGTACTGGGACTAATATCTATTGGAATACTATCATTAATGATACCCGTCCTCAAATGACTGTAAAATTAGAGGAATATGAAATTCAAGGATTAGCTCAATGGGGTGCCACAGTGCAAATTCCTACAATATCAGAGCTGGCTAAGAATATGAAGTTAAACATGAACCAGCTTCCTGGGAAGGGATTAGGAAAGAAACAAGGTACAGTCCGCTTCAAAGAACCAAAAGTTAATCATAGTAGAAGAGGATTAGGCTATTCACATTTATAAGGAAGACCACTGTTCTATGCTTAGCCCTTCCATTAACTTGGTTAACTGATAAGCCGATATGGGTTTAACAATGGCCCTTAACAAAGGAAAAAGAACTATAAATTATAGAACAAAGAATTATTAATGCCCAATTAAGTCATATAGACATGGAAATATCTGTTATATTAATAATTATCCATCTCTACATTCTCCTACTGGTATTTTATATTAAGAAGAAAAAATATTAGAATTATTATTTTGGGGAAATAAGCATAATAAAAAAACTAGTTACTTATATTGAGAAAAAAAATTGTGATTTAATTATTAAAGGAAATTATAGTCCTATTTACTACTTCCCAAATTAATAACTTATGGAAAATTTCTGAGAATTGGTAAACCGTTTTTTCTAATTATATAGCTAAGCTTTTTAATTCATATCTGCAAAACAAATAATTGCAATTCATTAAAAGAACTGAATTCTATCAGAAAAGGTGAAAACTTATCCCCTTACAGCTGGTACTTTTTATACAGATGCTAACAGATATACAGGTTATACTAATGGTAAAATAATAAAGTAGTTAAAACTAATTTGACTTTTGTTTAACAGGCTGAATTATATGTTATTATATTATTGCAAGATAAACACAATTTTTTTTTAAAAAAAGGAAAACATTAAACAAATTACTGGTATTCTTTATTATCTCCAAAGACAAGCTATAATAAAAAGGGCTAATTGGACTTTATAAATTATGTTGAAAAACAAAAGGGGAGGAGATGAGATAGGACGAATAACATCTCCTTATTCTACAAAAACCATTATTTTCTTTAAAATTTTTTAAAGTCTAATGAGAAAAGACAAACACCAGCTGAAAGAGATTGGGTATTATAATCAATCAAAGAGCTGAATCAGCACATATATATTTTAGAGAACTTCTAATGAATAGAAAAAGGGATTCGTCATTCATTAGGGTCTAGGACTTTCTTATATTTCTACAGGCACAGAAATGCTGTGGGTACCATCCAGGAATGTTAAACTCCAAGATAAGCCAAAAGAAGCCATAACTCAATGAAGACAGAATTGTGGAATGGATGAGTCTGATGACCTTAGAGAAACTACAAAAGAAGACTGCTACCAGAGACCAGGAAAGCCGAGACTCTGACTTGGGGCCAGATAAAGAAGCTGAGAGCAGATGGGGGGAAGTGATTAAGAACACAAGGCAACAAATGTCCCCTGAGAATTTGTTTTTAGCTATGCTTGCTGTATTAACCTTTCTTAAAAGGAATTACTAAATAGGAGGCAAATAATTTAACTTTGACTTGCAACAAATGTTCTCTGTGTACTTGTTTAAATTTTTCTGTTTCTCTACCACCTAATAAGAGTATATATGTATATTTATATATTAAGGTCTGGAGTTGGACTACGGCTTCCTGTTAATTTGGATCATAAATGGCAGTCATCCCCTAAGATGATGCTTTTAGAGCATCTTGTGAATCAGTTATTAAAAAGAAGCAAGAGGTTTATTGCAGCATTAATTGCTGCTGTTTTTAGGGTCATAGCTATAACAGCTACAGCAGCTACTGCAGGAGTTACCCTGCATCAAGGTGTTCAAACAGTAGATCATGTCAAACAACGGCAGAATGATTCTGAAAAATTACAGTCATCTCAAAAGACAAATAGATTCTGAAATCAATTCTAGATTAATGGATTTAGGACAGTCAGTAGTTATGATAGGTGATCATATCACTAATTTACAGAGACAACTGAAGCTAAAATGTGACTGGAATACTACTCAATTTTGTGTGAGCCCGGCTGTATGGAATAGTACTGAATGGCATTGGGATAAAGTTTGCAAACATATCATGAATCATGGTAATTTAACTGATGAGATATTAAAGTTACAAGCTCAAATTCATGATACTTTTAATGAACAATTGAGGAACTTTAGTGATACTAATTTTCTGGAAGAAATTGCTGAAGGAATCTCTAATCTTAATCCCTTGGATCATTTTAAAATTTTTGGAAGGTCTTCTATAATCATGTTTTATCTTATAATTTTTATTTTTGTGTTTTTATATCAAGGGTGGAGAATGCAAAGAACAAAAAAAATTAATGGAAAAAGGAAGAGAAGCTATATTTACCTTGATGACTAAGTGATGCCTACCTTATCAAGCAAAGGAGGGAAATGTGGTTTTCCCAGCATAGTGACAGCAGGGCCACAGCTGAGATCAGAGTCCAGACAGGACTGAGCACCCTCGGCAGATTTCCACCCAGCCTCCCACCTGAGGGGACGCTGTGTCTGAGCTTTGGTCTTAGTTTAAAGATTAAGCTTACCCATTGTTTGTTGGCAACACTTAAGTATAAGGAAAAATATAGTCTCCGGAGACTGAACTTTTTTAGGATGATTGGCTGAAATTATATAAAAACCATAAGGAGACTTAGAAAGGGGTCTTTTCACAGAGCTGAGCTGTGAGAGGACCTCTGCCTCAGCCTTCCCTCTTTCAGAACTCATTTCCCCGTGTCCCTGATTTCTTTCTGCGTCTGGTTTACAACAGACATCAACTGTTTCTTAACTAATAAATATATGTCTCCATCTGCACACATCCAAGGGGAAGTCACAAGAACACCTGAAAATGAGTTTAACATGCAGTCCATGTTAGAATAAAAACTGACCTATTCCACGCAGCTCCTGAAAATGTACCAGGCACAGATGGCACTTTGAGAGCTATGATTCGCCTGACCCGAATCACGGCGCTGTCATTCACCTCATGTCTGTGTGAAAGCTGGACAATGACCAGACAAAATCAGATTGAAGCCTTTGTGTGCTTGGACACTGGTAAATAATGCTGAAAATACATGAACTTCCAGAAGAAAAGAGAAGCCTGTCTTGGGAGCGGTGCAGTTGAATGCTCCCCAGAAGAGAAGTGTGCAAACTTCCTCTCAGGTTCTTCAGACATGTTCTCAGAAGGGACCAGTCCTTGGAAAAGGACGTCATACCTGGAAAAGGGGAGGGTCAGAGGGAAAGAGGCGAACTGCTCAGAGAGGGACACCAAGTGGTCACACGTTGGGCCTAAGCACAGCTGCACGTGAGGACGGTGTGTGACCAGCAAAGCTGCATCTGATGTACACGGAGCAGCTACAGTCAGAAGGGATCCGAGGGCCCCTGACAATACCAACTCCAGACACCCTCCATGCAAAAACAAACATCTCAAAGTGATGCTATCAACTGAAAAGCTGAAAGAGCTGGGCCAGCCCATGAGAGAGACAGCATGTGACAGGGTGAGCAGAGACAGACAGGCGTGGCCAAGGAACGCAGTCCCTGCAGAGGCTGAGCTGCTGTGAGCGCAGGAGGTGGCATTTGCCGCGGGTACTCACTAAGGGGTCACCTGCTCCGCTCCAGGTTCACAGTGGACACTCGGCAGCTCTGCCACTTTGTGACAGCAACAAGCCACTCATGTGCCAGTTTACCATCTACTTTGTTTGGCGTTTTCCCTGGCATGTGTCATCATATAACTCAGCCACCAGCCACGGGCACAGGCCCCACGGCTAATGTATAAAGTGCGGTGTCCATGAGGGGAAGGGCTGATTGATGAAGATTTGCTACAATCAGTGTATCCTGAACCAGGAGAAGAAGGTGACTCGTTTTTGTTGGTGAAATTGAAGAAGACATGCCCTGCATTGTTAACGTTGATCTGGCTCCAGGTTACCCCACAGCAGGTGCGTCTGTAACAGTGAAACTCCTCAGCAGAAACCTTAAGGACCTTTGCTGGCATCTTGCTGCTCCCCTAGTACTGACTAGGAGAGTGTTTCGTGGGTAACCTGCAGTGCACTGGGCAGACCAAACCCACTGGGGTCGAGTTGATCCTGTTACGTAGCAACCCAGAGACCAGAGAAGAACTCTTCCAAAGGTTCTCGGCACGTTTGTTTAACTTTATTTTCATGAAAGCAGGCTACCCTGTCTTTCTCCCAAGGAGCAGACGGTGTGGTTATAAGCACCAATGTTGGTTTGTGGTGGATTTGCTTTTTAAATTCATAATGCGACTTTAATTCATCTCAGGGTGCTTTTGTAGTATTTATATGAATATTAGTTTTACTCACAAATACAACATTTATGATATAAATATGGATTTCCTTCTAGTTGTTCTTAAATTCTAGGTGGGGCATTTGCAGAAGTGCTGAATCATCATGAGTTCCTTGGGAGTTTTCTTTTCCTGCCATTTCTGGGTGGTGAATTGTATTCTGTGCTACATTATCTCCAATTACCACCAACGTTTTTGTTAGTGGCTCCTCCACTGTGTCACCAAAGCCTTATCCGCATAGACACACACGGTGTCACCTACAAGCTCTGACCACAGCAATCCTAAAGCCCAGTAGCCAGTGAATGTGCCCTGCCGGCCTTAGAGATGGCGGCACAATCTCTTACTCATGGGCCGGCAGAGCTCCCTAAAGACCATTAGCCTCGGGAACTGATGGGAGGCACCACGAGTTGGACAGAACTCGATGGCCGCGTGCTCCCTTCACTGCAGCACACAGTCCCTTCACTACAGCACACAGTCCCTTCATTGCAGCACACAGTCCCTTCACTGCAGCACACAGTCCCTTCACTGCAGCACACAGTCCCTTCACTGCAGCACACAGTCCCTTCA
>NW_006399754.1:38960840-38972973 GCF_000299155.1 Elephantulus edwardii
TGCAGCACACAGTCCCTTCACTGCAGCACACAGTCCCTTCACTGCAGCACACAGTCCCTTCACTGCAGCACACAGTCCCTTCATTGCAGCACACAGTCCCTTCATTGCAGCACACAGTCCCTTCATTGCAGCACACAGTCCCATCCTTTCCACAGAGTGGCTAAGTGATCCGAACTGCTGACGTTTTGGTCAGCAGCTGAGTGCTTAACTACTGTACTGCCATGGGCTCCTTTCTTGGCATGAGACCCACAAATGTAGCATCATCCCCAGGCCAGACGTTCTCAACAAAGTCAAACAAACCAGCTGCCTCCAAGTCGATTCTGGCTGACGTGGCCCTGCAGGACAAGCTGCCACTGCCCTGCACGGTCTCGCTCTGCAGCCAAGCAGCAGCAGATTTGAACTGCTGACTTTCTGCTTAGCAGAGAGGCACTGAACTCCGGCATGACCAGAGGCTCCTTGCTGCACTGGGCGCTGGGTAAACGAGCAGAAGACTGCTCCCTGTGGGCTCTGCACCTCCTGCAGTCCGCCTCCACCCAGCTCTGTGCCTCCGTGAAGATCCACAGCCTTGGAGACCTGCTTTAGGGAGGGTCAGCTGCAGCAAAGACCATTTCTTGGTGCTATAAACTCAGGTGGATGGATTCCTGCTCAGGAAGAGTTATTAAATTTGGAAAAGTCTGACACTTCATCCCCCCAACTCCTATTATATGTAATTAACCACGTGAGCAAATTCCCTTCAGAAGCAGAGATAAGCCAGGCGAACTCATGCTCAGAGCACTTAAAATAGGATCTGCTTTTTCATGCATCACTAGAACAGGCCGTACATGCAGTCAGAAAATTGCAGCTGTCAGTCCACGTACATTGTCTCAAGGTAAACCCATCAAGGCAATGAGATCTCAACTTGCTGTCCTCCATCCCTAACTTCTAAATCCGGTTTCATTTCTTCTTTCTGCTGGGATGGGGGTGTCTTGTTTAGCTAAGGAATGCTTTTCACAGGAAGAAACAGCTACAAAGCAGGTTAGCTCAAAAAGCGGGTAAAGGAAATGTCCCTGGAGGATGTTATGCGTTAAAACTGTGCACAAAGACAAGGTTCTTCTACGGCCGCCTTGGTGAGTGGCGACTGGGTCTGCGAAGCCTCTGGGCAGCCTGTAAGGCACTGCTCCTGGTGTCTCCTCCAGGGTGAAGATGAGAGGATAAAGCACAGACACATGGAGTGCCTTCACTGCACCTGGACAGGTGGGAAGGTGGCATGAAAATCCACCTGGACAACGGATCCAGCCAGGAGGGCCTGGGGATTCAGATCATTTTGGAGTTGACCTGAAACTAAGCTATATTTTGAGACTGACAGAGTAATCCAGTAGCACAAAACAAATGCAATGCACATTCTAGAAGGTTCCTCAGAAGCATATAATTCTTTGAAATTTAAAGTTGAGACAGTCTTTTTTCTTCAAAACTGTGCTGTCAGCTGCTGTCTGAATCTGTACTGCCCTCATGCCTTCGTGATGGTAATGCAGACTGATCCCTAGGAAGTGGGAGACAGGGAGCACCTCTCCCCGTGACGGTGTCACATGTATCGAAGCAACTCAAAGGGCAACTTTTAGCAGAAATAAATAGTGGATTAATTCAGAAACAGATGGAGTGAAATCCCCAAATGCAGTGCGGTAGAGCTTGTTCTGACTCACGGCATCCTTAGGACAGAGCAGAGATGCTACATGGGGCGCCATGGCAGGGTCTGTAAGGAAGCAAAGTGCCACAGCGTTTTCCTCTGGAGGGGCTAGTGGGTTCAAAACAACCCCCACCAGAACTCCTAAACAAAGAGACAGGAAACTCCAGCTCTTCCAGGAAGAATGCCCAGTCTGCTATTACAGCCAGCTTAACTCAGGCGGACTCAGGACATGGTCTTGTCAGGCACTGAGTCATCTGAGAGCTGGATAATGAATAAGGTTGAGAGAAGAATCGATGTCTTTGAACTGTGGTGCTGGAGAAGAGCACTGAACATCCCACAGATGGCCAAAGAACAGATATGTCTTGGAGAGGGTGCAGCCAGAGTGCTCCTTAGACACAAACAAGGCAAAGTTTCATCTCTCAGACTTTGGTCATGTTTCTAGGAGAGGATTTTCCTTGGAAAGGGACATCATGGTGGAAAGGTGTAGGGACAGCAAAAGACAGGAGGACCCTCAACCAGGTGGACTGACACAATGACTGCAGCAACGGGCTCAAGTGTGTCAGAGAGTGTGAGGACGGCGCAGATAGAATGGGGTTGTTGTTCAGGGGTCACTATGAATCATATCCAACTCAACAGCATCTAAAAGCAACAACAGCTGCAGAACTGCTTACTGAGCATTTAAGTATACATGATAAACAAGCAATGCTTCTTATTTCTGTTTCTTCCTAAACCACCGAAATAATTTTAAAATGATGAGATAATGAGAATATGTGTAAATATAAAAAGCAACGTAAAGGATGTCTTTATAGATCCATATATACATAAATAATAGCAGTATTACAGACGACAGTGTGTTTATACAGTGGTCCTGGTGGAACAGTGGTCAACTAGCTGTCAAGAGCACAGCCTCTCTCAAGCACAAGGACCACTCAGTTAACGACACCCTCTGTATCGGAGACAAAATGTGCTCTGCAGCACTTAGAATAGCTACAGTCTTGAACAAAGACTATCAGAATTTTTTTTTCTCCAAAGCACATTTGGGTTGTAATCACCAATAATTAATTAGCAGCTGAGCTGTGTGCATCACCTGAGGTGTGGGCAGGCGCTTGGGTGGGACTCTCATCTGACATCGCTTTATACTCTGGGTGCACAGATACTATGGGGGAGGTCCCTTCAGATGACTTTATAATCTATGAGCACAGGTCCTTTGGGGGAGGTCCCTTCAGATGACTTTTGTTGGTGTTAGCACTCAAATGATAAAGCCCTTCACAGGTTCCACATCCACCTTGTCACATAAAGGGTTCAGGCGGCTCTAGGAGGTCACACACTAACACATCAGCCAGACCACACTCACGGGCCAGCAGGGTGCAAGCTGCCCCCATAAGGACCTTGCCTTAGAAACCTTCCTCTCTGCCCTACATCAGCCCTTCGAGTCGGAATCAATTCTGTGGCCATGGGCTTGGGTTTAGGTTTCCGTTTTATCAATATTAAGTAATTTGTATCCATCTAGGTATGCTTTGAAGTGTCAGCAATAATGGAGCATCTCCTTAATTAAACTATAAGAGACCCTGTCAAGGAAAGGGATCTTTGTTCTCTCTGTAATCATTTCTGTGACACTATTAAGACTCTGAGAAAATTGCCTCCTCAGGCAGCAGAAGATCTGGATGGTGCTGGCTCCATCACAGAGGATCTCGATCAAAGATTCTAGCAAATAATCCTGAACAAAAGGGGGGGAGTGTAGAACAGAACTTTACAGTTTCTAGACTTCTTGGAGTCCTGGAAACTGGATAAACACCAAAAATTATGGACCTAGAATGATATTTAAACCAAATACATTCCTTGGTCAAGCTCACCGCAACCGAGTCTGACAGGACTCATTTTCACCCCCTAGCGGATTTCTGAGGCTGTAAATCATATGAGAGGGAAACTGCCCATCTTTCTCCCAAGGATCATCTGATAGTTTCCAAGGGCCAGAGAGGCTTCGTCTTTGGTTTAGCAACTCAGCCTCCTACACACTCTGTCTGTCTATCATCCGTGTATCTATCTATCTATCTATCTCTCTATGTATCTATATACCAATCAATCTATCACTCTATCTAAAAACCTCACTGTCAATAAATTGGAGTCCACTCACAGCTGGCCGTCCAGCGGCTTTGTTCGGGGTTTTTCTGTAGCTGTAAATTGCACAGAAGCGAGTCAAAGTGTGTACTCTGGGCTGACAGCACAGCTCCTCACTAGGCCCTCAGAGTGCCCTGTCTGTATCTGCCTTGAGGAGAAAGCCTAGATGTGATCTCAATGAGGGCGGCAACTTAAAAGACAACACAGGCAACATGGGAGGTAACAGATGTAGGTTAACGGGGGCCAGACAGCTCCGACAGGAGGAGAGAGCAGCCCAACCAGAGGTCAGTCAGCACGCCTTAGCTGTGCGCAGAGAAACCAGGTGAGAGTGGTTTGCTGTGTCTGTTCTAAACAAGAGGCCAAGATCGTCACAGCATCGCCAAATGACCCCTCTTAGGTCAAGCCTGACTTTCCTGAGGTGCTCCCTGTCCTCCTCCCCCCTCTGTATCAAAGCCGTCTGAGCATATTATGGTTCTCAGTGGAGGACACCCCTCTTCCTCCCTTGTGACACATCCCAGATGCTGATGACAAACAGGCTCTTAAGTATTTAGAAGAACAAGACTGCTATCCCCACTAAGAACCAAAGATGACAAGTTCAACCTAGAAACATACTCAGTAATTCCACAATTACAAATCACACAATGATCAGTGTTGATAATATAAGTGTAAATTTTATACACACACACACACACACACACACTGGAAAATGTGGAGATCTGCACCACTGGTTTCTACAAAGCAGGGCTTCAGGATTTAAAAGTTTCTAAATTAACCACAAGTCACTGGCTCTCTGAAAAACTTAATCTAACCAATGATCATTTCTATTTTTAAAAAATTCAAAGAAATCTGCAACAGGTGCTATGCAGCTCAGGGTCTGAGACTGACTTAGTGGCGTGGGGCTAACAGGCTGTTGGCTTGTTCAGAGAAATCCCTCCCATACCTGCTGGCTTTACACTGATTGTTTTCCCCCTTACCACTTTCATCAAGTAAGAAATCATCCTGGTAACGGAACTTCTCTGGTCCACACGCGATAAAAATGTCATCATCCCCAAAAAAGTCTTGAAGGCACATCACCTAGGAGAAAAAAGCAATGAGACACAGTGTGAGTGGTCACAGTGCGTGCTGCAGGCCCATCCCCTCCGAAGTCTCCACAGGGGCCAGACCATGTGTTCCCAGTAGCCTGGAACTCTACCGGTCACATCTATAACCTGATACATGAGAAGCCTGTGGTTGACAGCCTTTGGTTCCACGGCAGAGAGAGGCAGCAAGCATGTGGAAGGGCTGCCTCAGCTTGGCTGTAACAGGCACTGAGCAGTAACCGGTTTAGCACTAACGTTGCCCTTAGTAGCCATGCCACGGCAGGCATGCTCCTGGACTTCACTGCTTCAGGAAGACACTGCAGAGATATTCATGCCCTAACGTCCATGCTTTGGAAGCAGGAGTGGCATCCACTTCCTAAACCACATGCCTATGGATTTGGTAAAATGACAACAATTACGGAAAGGCATTAGGTCTTGTTCACAGAGTTGCTATGAGTCGTGCTTAACTCGAGGACAACCAACAACAACAATGTCCGTGCTGGGGGCTACTGTGGGCCCTGAGTGTCTGCCACCGCAGGGAACCTGGTTCCCAGCACCCCACCAGGCATGCTGGGTTATGATTCATCAGGGGGACCTGGTCCCCATCATCCCATCAGACACGCTGGATCGGGGGTCCTGGTCCCACCACTCAACCAGGCACTTTGAGTCATATTCCATTGAGGGGACCTGCTCTCTACCACCCCATCAGGTACACTGGATCTGGGACCCTGCCCCTCAGCACCCCACCAGACATGCTGGATTGGGAGGACCTGGCCTCTAGCACCCCACCAGGCACCCTGGATTGGGGGACCTGCTCTCCAGCACCTCACCAGGCACAGTGGGTCATGATCCATCTGGGGGGCCCTGGTCTCTAGCACCCCACCAGGAATGTTGAATCAAGGGAACCTGCCCCCCAGCACCCCACCACGAATGCTGGGGTGGGGACTCTGGGCTCCAGCACCCCACCAGGCACCCTGGATTAGGGGACCTGGCCTCCAGCACCCCATCAGGCATGTTGGGTCAGGGGGACCCCTGGTCTCCACCACCCACCCCACCAGGCACACTGAGTCGTGATCCTTCAGGGGGACCTGGTTCCAGCACCCCACCAGGAAAGCTGGATCGGGGGTCCTGGTCCCACCACTCCACCTGGAGTGCTGGGTCATATTCCATCGAGGGGATGTAGTCCCCACCACTCCACCAGGTATGCTGGGTTGGGATCCTGGGGTTTTAAGGTCTGATCCCCAGAAGTGGTCACCAGGGCTTTCTTCCTAGTCTTAGTCTGGAAGCTCCACTGAGGCCTGTCCACTGAGGCACTCTGCTGCCGTCCAGATGGCCGGTGGGTCAGTGGGTCAGCCACCCTGAGGGACAAGAGACGTAGAAGCCCGCCTGCTGGTATCTGAAATCCCAGTCAGATTGCAACCAGCACCAGAGTAACACATCGGCCACCACAGGACAGCACATGGACAGATGGACTTCACAATCGCTCCCTCTTATGTGAGGAGATAAAGGGAACACTTCCTTTTATATCATCACGTTATCCCTCAATGAGGGTTTCCAGTGAGCGGGTGGTTGTATGTGAGGAGACATGTCTACAAGCCTGACGTCCCAGCTTCTGACATGCAGCGCAGTGTTCTGTTCAGCTCCCTGGCTGGCCGATGGTGCTGGAAGCACACGGTTTCTCTCCATTTTCCAATGCCTTTGACCACAGAGACAGCCTGGAACAGCCCAGAGAGGTGAGCATCCCAGAACCGATCAGAACGGGAGACCTCAGGTGCTGTCCGGATGTCTGGGCCTGCCAGGACCTGGGATGTACCTCCCTGAGGAGCTGTGCTGTTGTAACCCTGTCGCTCTTTCATGACCAACCAAGTAAGCCCATTCCTTCTGGTCAATTCTGACCCACAGTGACCCCCAAGGGCTGAGTGGAACTTTGGCACAGGGTTTTGGAGACTGCAGTGTGCATGGAAGCAGGCTGCTACGTCTCTGTGTCTCAGGGTGGCTGAGCCACTGGCCTTCGGGAGAGCAGCGAGTGCCTTAACCACAGCACCACCAGCCACCACCACCACCCCCCGCCCCCGCTGCTGCAAGCTGCCTTTGCATCAGTCTTGACCCATGGCAACCCTGGGCTCAGCAAATACAGCAGAATGCTGTCCATCTAGTGCCATCTTCTCCATTAGCCACTGTTCACCACAGAACCCTGAGGGGCTGCTTTCACACAGGCCATGTTAGGTTAAGACAGATCTGGTCAGCACCACAGCTCACACAGGCCTCCACTGAGGGGAGGGGGCTGCATGAGGGGGACGCCCAGGGCCCTGCTGGCACTGTCCACAGGAATCGCTCTGCTAACCCAAAGCTGCTCCCCTCTGGCCACTTGCATCTGGTGGCTCTGAAGGAAAAAGATGGGCATTTTGGTACATGACATTTACAGCCTCAGAAAACCTGCTGGAGGGTCAGATGTGTGTCAGATCCCACTTGATGGCACTGAGTGAGTTTTGAGACTGAATTTTTAAAGAAAAGAATGTATCTTTTGACCAAATGTCCAGGATCAGTTAAACAGACACCTGCCTGTGGTTTTCTGAGGCTGTAAATCAGAACAGAGAGACGGCAAGATGTCCTGCATTCACACAGTGAGTTGTTAATATTATTATCATTATTACGTGCCATTGAGTACGACTTCTAGTGACCCTGTACACAACAGACCTGAACCCTGACCCATCCTGTGCCTCCTCACAATCTCTGACACACTCGAGCCTATTGCTGCAGGCACCTTGTCAATAATCCACCTGGTTGAGGGTCTCCCTCTCTTTCACTGACCCTTCACCTTTCCAAGTGCGATGTCCTCCAATGAACAGCCTCTCCTAGCAACGGGAACAGGCCTAGAGTGCATGACCAAGCCCCACCATCTTTGCTTCCAAGGAGCTTTCCCGCTGCACCTTCCCCAACATATACCTATTTGTTCTTTTCTCAGCCCATGGGGTAGTCAGAACTCTTCTATAATCAACACTGCAACTCAAAGGCATCAATTCTTCTGTCATTCTTAGTCATTGTCCAGTTCTGAGATGCACAGCAAGTGACTCAAAGACACTGGGATATTATTCACACATAAAAATGTGCTCCAAAACACATGGGCCTGGAAACCACGTCACAGGACAGGCTTCTCCAAATGAAGCCTCTTCTCTAAAGGAACGGGCTCCTCCTGTGCCTCCTCCACTCTCACCTCAGAACCTCAGCTTTTTGATCGGGCAGCACTCCTGCATATGAACACAGACACAGCTGCCACTCAGTGGGAAAAGCCTGAAATCAACGGGGCTGAGAAGTGTACGTGCCAGGCTGCTGACCAAAAGGTAAGAAGTTGAAACTCATCAGCTGCTCCTTGGATGGAAGACGAAGGTGGGTGCCTCCCCAAGGGTTTACAACCTCGGGGCCTGAGACAGGGCTTCCATGAACACAAGTGAGCTGGGTTTGGTTTCAGTAAACAGCATGTTGACAACGCAGTGCTGACACACTCTGCAGGGAAGAAGCCAGTAAGCTCACGGTCTGAACCCACCCAGTCATTCCAAGGAAGGAAGACTTGGTACTTTGCTCCTGTGAAGACAGCAGTCCACCCAGGACCCCGGGGGCACTTCTACTTTGTCACGTGGAGTTTCTATGACTGGAACTGACTCTGTGGCCCACAATCACCAACAAATCCTTTACAGGTTTTACTGAGGACCAGCTTTCATACCAAAGAGTCAAAGAACCACACAGACGACACTCCATCTTGGACCGTTTAAGGATAATTCTGTTGGCAAGTGGGAAATGAAACATGATACAGGCTTGAAGTCCTTCCAATTCCAGGAGTTCAAGAACATAAAAGGAACAGAATGCTGGTTACAATTAGCTCTCATCACCTGGAAGAAAGACGGGAAAGTGGTATTGGTGCCGAGCAATGGGGGTCAGTTTACCTCTCAATCCTCTGTCTGAAACGGAATCACCTGTGCAATTATCAGAAACTCTGCAGCCCCTTTCTGTCTGCCCTGCATTCTGGACCAGTTCCTGCTCACAGCCCTGCTTGGGGAAGATGGGTGAGGTCGGTAGATCAAATTCAAGTTCATACAGATGTTCCTTGTATAAAGGCTTGATAATAGCTTTGGTAGTGGAGGAGTCAGAGCCACCAGGTTGTGATAAAGGTGGATTGAATGTCAGCCCCTTCAGTGACTCCCTCCTTCCTTCCATCAGGGATGCAGTCCTTAGCATGGCTGCCAACAACTCAGTCCCCCAGTTGCTCCAGAGCAGGACGCTCCCAAACCATCACCTCTGGGACAGGTCTGCTCTGCCCCTTGGGGTCAGCAGCACCCAACAACAATCCCTTCTCAAGGGCAGAAGTGCAGCTGTCATGCTTTCCCCTAACCGAGGACAACTGATGGGGGTGCAGAGCTCTCCTCCAGGCAAGTGCTTTTGGGGGAATTTCCCCCTTTTAGGCAAGACTGCGCATTTCTGATATACAAAGGTGTTAAGAGGTTATTTTCTATTTGGTGCCATCGAGTCAAGTCTGACTGACTCGTAGAGACCCTGTCAGCAATAATATCCCTGATTTCATGGCCTCTTCTGAGTCCACCTTGAACTTCTGGCAGTTCCTTTCTATGTACTGTTCTCCACATCTTTGAATTCTCTTCAGCAGTATTTTCCTTGAATGTGATACTAGTGATATTGTCCAATAATTTCCACATTCTCTTTGATCATTTTTCTTGGGAATAGAAACAAATATGGATCTCTTAAAGAAATGCAAAATTAATCTTATGCATTATAACCTAATTTTATGTGGTGATACAGTGTCAATCTTTTAAAAAAATGTGTGTTCTCAAAATGCAATGTGGCTACCAACTTTTAAAGCTCTTTATTGGTGGGTAAAAATACTAAGTCTTGCTACCATGAGTTCGTCCCAGTCCATCTGTTCTTTAGTGAAATCCATGTGGGGAGGTGTTGGCTGCTGAATGCACTGGTCAAGTTAGATTTAAGGGAAGCGGAGGGACGGAACTTAAGGATTTCGTGGATTCTTGACCTTCTGGAGCCACTGAGGCTGATGACCTCTGAAGGCATGGCCCTGAGATAATCTCAACCTTAAATGGACACTATGCTCTGTTATCATCTAAACCAAACTTTGTTTGGGGTGCTCTGTGGAGCAGTCTGTAGGGACATTGCTATCAAAGGATGAGGTTCTCTAGAGATTCAAATCCCACAGCACCCCCTGCCCCGGAGAAGGACAATCTCCTCCACGCATTTTACAGCCTCAGAAACCCAACCAAGCGTTGCTGTGCATTGGTTCTGACTCAACACTGACTCTGTGTGTGTGTGTGTGTGTGTGTGTGTGTGTGTGTGGTGTGTTTAACTTGATTAGAAGAGAATGTGCAACTTCAGTATTTCTGTTCTTTTAAATAATTATCTATATGAGAGTAAGCTGATAACAGCATCCCACAGGGTCATGCAAAAAACTTAGGGGGCAGTGACTCTGTGTTGATGACATGGGACATTCCAGTAATGACTAACAAGTAACATACCTTGATTCTGTCGCTGCATTGTACAGGCAGAAACTGTACGTTTCGCTGTGTACAACATCACCAGAAGAAAAAATTTTAAAAGGATTAGATTCGGGGAAGACACAAAGAAAAAATACCTAGTCTGAGAAAAGAAGTGCGCTCAGTTTGTAAGAGAAATAAAGGAACCCTCCCCAAGCTGTTCTACTTCGTCATCATTGCTCCTCCCAGTCCCAGAGGGTTAGTATCATTGTTGAAAGGCCACATGTTCTAGATCTGAAATATCTCTAAAAAGTCTTGTCTCATCTCCCTTCCCCAGTCCTATGCCAGTCCAGAATTAATCGCCCCTTCTGTGGACCTCTACTCAGACATTTCTCTTTTCTTTTAATTTGCCCTGTAAGAGTCTTAGCCTACTCCTTCTGTTCTACGTAGTGTTGCTATAAATTAAAATTGACTCAACAGCATCTAATAACAACTTTTTCTCAGGAAACTTTCCCAATATCTCTCCATTGTTCAAAAAACTCATTGGTATACTACTTCAGGTGAAAGTTCATTCTTTCTGAGTTTAGCATTCCAAGCACCTCAAATCTGTCTCCAATCTACTGTTCAAATTTATAGTAGTGTTTAAACTATGCTTTGTACAATAATGCTAACTTCTCTTGGACTTGGAGAATGAAGCAAAGAAGCTTGGAGAGGGAACCTCTATTTCTCCCATAAACTAAGCACACCTCTATCTTTCAAGTTTATCTGTGCCATAATGTAGTAACTATTTGCTGAATGGATGGATAGATCCATGGATGAATGGATAGGTGAACTGACAGCTGATGAATGGATGGATGGATGGATAGAAAAGTAGATGGATAAATGATGGATCCATAATGCTGGCTGGATGGATGGATGGATGGAAGGATGCATAAGGAGAGATGAAGAGTTGATGGATGGATGGATGGATGGATGGATGAATGGACGGGTGGTACTGGATGCATGAGTGGGTATATGGACATTGTTTATTATGTGCCATCAAGTCGCCTGTGACTCATAGCAACCCTATGCACAGCACCTCTGAACCGTGCCCTGTCCTGGCCAGCCTAATTATGACACAGGAAGATGCATGAGAGGACGAATGCATGAAAGGAATAGAAAAATGAGTGAGTGAATGCATGACTAGTGTTAGGTAGATGCTTGGATGGATGAATGGATGGATGGTAGATGGATGGACAGGCGGATAGATGGATGGATGGATGGTGGATGATGGACAGATGGTAGATGGAGAGATAAATGGATAGATGGATGGACGGTGGATGGATGATGGACGATGGATTGTGGATGGATGGATGGATGGATGGATGGATGGATGGATGGACGGACGGTAGATGGATGGATGTGTGCATGGATGGAAAGATGATGGTGGATGGATGGGTAGATGGATGGATGGATGGATGGATGGTGAAAGAATGGAAGGATGGATGGATGGATGGATGTGTGGATGGATAGTGGATGGATGAATGGTGGATGGATGGTGAATAGATGGATGGAAGTGTGGATGGATGAATGGATAGATGGATAGATGTGTGATGGCTGGATGGATGGTGGAAGGATGATGGATGGATGGGTAGATGGATTGTGGATGGACGGACAGATGGATGGATCATGCATGGATGGATGGATTGTGGATGGATGGATGGATGGATGGATGGGTGGTGGATGGGTGGATGGATGGATGGATGGATGGATGGTGGATGGATGGATGGATGGATGGATGG
>NW_006399754.1:38973073-38976102 GCF_000299155.1 Elephantulus edwardii
CGTGCCCTGTCCTGGCCAGCCTAATTATGACACAGGAAGATGCATGAGAGGACGAATGCATGAAAGGAATAGAAAAATGAGTGAGTGAATGCATGCCTAGTGTTAGGTAGATGCTTGGATGGATGAATGGATGGATGGTAGATGGATGGACAGGCGGATGGATGGATGGATGGATGGTGGATGATGGACAGATGGTAGATGGAGAGATAAATGGATAGATGGATGGATGGTGGATGGATGATGGATGATGGATGATGGATTGTGGATGGATGGATGGATGGATGGTAGATGGATGGATGTGTGCATGGATGGAAAGATGATGGTGGGTGGATGGATGGATGGTGAAAGAATGGATGGATGGATGTGTGGATGGATGGATGGATGGATGGATGGATGGATGGATGGATGGATGATGGATGGATGGAGGATGGATGGAGGATGGATGGATGGTGGATGGATGGTGGATGGATGGTGGATGGATGGATGGATGGATGGATGGATGGATGGATGTGTGGATGGTAGATGGATGGATGGATGGATGGTGGATGGATAGATGATGGATGCATGTGTGGATAGATGGAAAATGGGTGGATGGATGGTGGATAAAATTTAGAGTGAATGGGTAGCTAGTCTATGGTATAAAGAGACTGCCAAATACAGTCAGAAATGCATAATCTGGAGGATAAAATTGATGACTGGGACCTTCTAAAGATTAAATCTCTGTGCTCATCAAACCTTTTTCCAACAGGGTGAAAAGAAAACCTGCCAAATGGGAACAAATATTTGGCATAACAATCTCAGACAAGAGTCTTATAACAAAAGTTTACAAAATCCTATAGCACCTCCAGAATAAAAAGACTGATAATCCAATATCAAAATGGGCAAAAGATATGGAAAGATTTTCCACAAAGGAGGACATTCATATGGTCAACAGACATATGATGGTAGGCTCCAAATCACTGGCAATAAGAGAGATGCAAATCAAAACCACAATGGGATACCACTATACTCCAGTAGCAGTGGCATCAAGTATTAAATGTTGGTGAGGATGTGGTGAGATAAGAACTCTTACACATTGTTGGTGGGACTGTAAAATGGTACAACCACTCTGGAAGGCAGTTTGGCACTTCCTCAAAAAGCTGAACATAGACATTCCATATGACCCAGCTATTACACTGCTTGAAATATATCCTGAGAAAATGTGAATTGAGGCACAGAGACTTGTACATCAATGTTCACAGCAGCGCTATTCACCACAGCAAGAACATGAAAACAGCCCAAATGCCAAACTACAAAGGAATGGATTGAGAAATTATGGTACATTCACACAATGGAATATTATGCATGGAAGAACAATGATTTTATCAATCACTACCTAACTTGGGAGAGACTGGAGAGCAGTATGCTGAGTGAACTGAGTCCCATAAGGACAAATACTGTATAAAACCATTATTGTAGAATGTGTATGAGGATCCAAGGGGTGGAGGGCGGAAGCAGAGGGGTGAGGATAATGGGCTGGGGTGGGAGGGGAGTTAATCACAGGGTCGCACAATTTGATGGGCGGGTGAAGGAAATGGGAAAGATTAGTGTGAAAAACAATGTATTCGATCTTTGTAAATAAACCAATAGAAAATAATTTTTTAAAAAAGGTAACTGGAGGTGGGTAGGGAGGAAAATGTGCAACAGTAAATAAATGGAAATCCAAATCTTCTGTAAACTTTCATTAAAATCACAAAAATTTCTTGGAAAGCTTTCCTTTCACTTGGGACCACAATGCATGCCCAAGGAACCAGCGTTCAATCAATGCAGCAGTCAGCACAGCCAATGTCCATGGAAGCATGGACTCTGAACTGGGCAGGTCTGCAGCAAAAAACTCTTTCAAGTGTTTAAAAAGCAGAGATGTCACTTTGAAAGTGGTGCTGAGTAGTCATCGTCAGAGGCCATCAGCACAGCTATGGGGGCTGGGAGTGCTGATGGGGACTCACTGCACCCCTGTGTGTGTCAGGACTGCACTCAGGGGGGTTCTGACTGAGTTGGCTGTCAAGCACGCTAATGGAGGACATTCCAGGGCCAGACAGTACATCTCCTCTGACACATTAAAACAATAAAATAATGGAAACAACCATAGTAACGACTCACAAAGACCGACAGGCTGGATGCAGACTAGCCCTCGGCCACCAGCACCCAATCTGCTCAGCTGCACAGGGATGAGAGGTCGCACCTGGACACATATTAACCTCTTGGACCGAGCAGAACCGCTCAATGGGGCTTCCAAGGCTGGGGTCTTTACAGAAGCAAGCAGGCACCTTCACATTCATGGGTAGCAAATTTCCTTTACGAGACCATTATTGTCAAAGCTATTGAAGGCATTGAGCATCAATAATGTATCAAGGCTCAAAATAGATGACTGGACGGACCTTATGCAGAGGAGGGCACAGCAGTTAAGCAGCTAACTGTAGACTGGACATACTAACACATCCTCCGGCTCCGGGAAAGCACAACCTGGTGGCCCATCCTGAGAGTCACTGTTACTACAGGGCGGAGGGATGGTGAAAGGAGACTCACAGAGGAGGTATGAGAGGGTTGGTCCAATGTGGTGAGTAGAGTTTCTTTTTACAAGTGTGATTGCTGTTTGCAACTGCTTCTCATTTTGAGTTGTTTGACATCAGAAAGCTAAGGTCCTGGCAGCTAATGTTGTCCACAGGCTAGAAAATCCTAAGAGATGGTTTTACCTGGGGTCACTTGGGGTTGCACCCTATGGGATGGTTTTACCTGCGGTCACTCAGGGTTGTACCCTATGGGGGGTTTTACCTGAGGTCACTCGGGGTTGTACCCTATGGGGTGGTTTTACCTAGGGTCACTCGGGGTTGCACCCTATGGGGTGGTTTTACCTGGGGTCACTCGGGGTTGCACCCTATGGGATGGTTTTACCTAGGGTCACTCGGGGTTGCACCCTATGGGGTGGTTTTACCTGGGGTCACTTGGGGTTGCACCCTATGGGGTGGTTTTACCTGGGGTCACTCGGGGTT
>NW_006399754.1:38976202-38981293 GCF_000299155.1 Elephantulus edwardii
GTCACTCGGGGTTGCACCCTATGGGGTGGTTTTACCTGGGGTCACTTGGGGTTGCACCCTATGGGGTGGTTTTACCTGGGGTCACTCGGGGTTGCTCAGGGTTATAATGGACTCATGTCCAACAAACAAGAAGAGTGTGGTTTCTATGAGGTGAGTGTGACTTCTTTCTTGCTCTGATCCTCTGACTCTCCCTAGGAGATTGTGGATCTGGGCCTTCTTCATTAAGCTGTCAGGATGTACTCATGTCGCCCATTAAGTTCCTGGGGCTGCACAGCACCTAACATAGGCCTCGTCTCCCCAGCTTCCACCTGCACAGCCCGGCAGGGATCCCTTGCAAGCAGAGGCAGGAACACCCTGAGAAGGTCGCCATGGAGACGCTTACATCACTGAGCAGAAGGGTGGAAGCAGCTTTCTTTACAAGACTGCCCTTCACAGAGCACACAGGGCTCAGCCTGTAGCCAGGGCCCCTCCAAAAAGAAAGCCTGGTGATGTGCAGTAAGTGCTGCGCTGCTAATGGAAAGTCTGGCAGTTCAAATCCACCAGCCACTCTGGGAGGAAGACAAGGTATCACCTCATATATTTACAGCCTCAGAAACTTCATCCAGAGTCGACTGGACAGCAGTGGGCAGAGTCCTGGTCTCAGCAGCTGTAGCCCTGACTATGTCAGACATGAAAATATTTCACTACCACCTCATTTCATTTTTCTTTTATGTGAGATTATATGTTGTTGGGTTGCATAATCACAGAGTTGGAACCAACCCATAGCTGACCCTCTGGTGGGTTTTCAGAGGCAGTTAATCACACAGAAGGACACTGCCCATCCTTCTCCCTTGGAGCAGCTGGTGGCTTCAGACCATGTACCTTCAGGATTGCAATGCAGCTTCTTGCCACTAGGCCACCAGAGCTCCCGTGAGATTATATACAACTGCAAAACTAAAAGCCACACAATTTAGTCCAATCACGGAGCACCCAGTATGGAGTACCAGCCTGCACCTTTATTTTTATGTCTTAAAAATGTCATTATCGACACTCCACTCTTGAGTGGTCCTGCAACAGCATCACAGCGCGAGCCGAGCCACGCGGAGAACCACAGAAGCCACGTCGAAGCAGCACAGTGAAGTGGGCTCTGCCTTCATTCAGACCCAGCAGCTGCATGCAGCCACGGCTGACACATTCCTGGAGCATATGTGCTGCCTGCATATTGACTCTGCACCCATTACAGCCCGGAACACTGGCATCATCTGTACCATCGGCCCAGCTTCCAGGTCAGTGGAAATGCTCAAGGAAATGACTAAGTCTGCAATGAATGTGGCTCGTATGAACTTCTCTCACGGAAGTCATGACTACCTTGCAGAGACATCAAGAATGTACGCACAGCTACAGAAAGCTTTGCTTCTGACCCCATTCTCTACCGGCCAGTGGCCGTGGCCCTGGACACTAAGAGACCTGAGATTCGAACTGGGCTCATCAAAGGCAGTGGCACCGCTGAGGTGGAGCTGAAGAAGGGAGCCACCCTCAAGATCCCTCTGGATAATGTGTACAGTGATGAGAATGTCCTGTGGCTGGACTACAAGAACATTTGCAAAGTCGTAGAGGTGGGCAGCAAGATCTACGTGGATGATAGACTTATTTCTCTGCAGGTGAAAAAGAAAGGGGCTGAATTCCTAGTGACCGAGGTGAAAAATGGTGTTTCACTGGGCAGTAAGAAGGGCGTGAACCTCCCTGGTGCTGCTGTGGACCTGCCTGCGGTGTCAGAAACAGGATGTGGATATGGTGTTTGCATCTTTTATTCGAAAAGCAACCGATGTCCATGAAGTCAGGAAGGTCCTGAGAAAGAAAGGCAAGAACATCAAGATTATCAGCAAGATCGAGACTCACGAGGGAGTTAGAAGGTTTGATGAGATCCTAGAGGCCAGCGATGGGATCATGGTGGCTCACAGTGATCTGGGCATTGTGATTCCCGCGGAGAAGGTCTTCCTGGCTCAGAAGATGATGACTGGGCGATGCAACCTAGCTAGGAAACCTGTCATCTGTGCACGCAGATGCTGAAGAGCATGGTCAAGAAGCCCTGCCCGACCCGCGCCGAGGGCAGTGATGTGGCCAGTGTGGTCCTGGATGGCGCTGACTGCATCATGCTGTCTGGAGAGACTGCCAAAGGTGACTACCCGCTGGAGGCTGTGCGCGTGCAGCACCTGACTGCCCGTGAGGCAGAGGCTGTCATCTACCACTTGAAATTGTTTTAAGAGCTCCGCCGCCTGGCGCCCATTACCAGCGACCCCACAGAAGCCACTGCCGTGGGCACCGTGGAGGCGTCATTCAAGTGCTGCAGTGGGGCCATAATCGTACTCACCAAGTCTGGCAGGTCTGCTCACCAGGTAGCCAGGTACCACCCCCAGACCTCCATCACTGCTGTGACTTGGAAGCCCCAGACTGCCCGTCAGGCCCACCTCTACCGTGGCATCTTCCCTGTGCTGTGCAGGACGCAGTGCAGTCAGCCTGAGCTGAAGATGTGGACCTCCGGGTGAAGTGACCATGAATGTCGGTAAAGCTCGAGGCTTCTTTAAAAGTAGAGACATGTTCAAAATCCCTAGCTCTGAGAGAGATGTAAATCAAGACAACTATGAGATATCATCTCACCTCAGTTAAGACTAGCAAAATTTAACAGAACAGCAAGCATCAAATGCTGGCGAGGTTGTGGAGACTGGAACCCTTATTCACTGTTGGTGGGAGTGTAAAATGGTGCAACCACTGTGGAAAACGATGTGGCACTTTCTCAAAAAGTTGCAAATAGAGACACCATTTGACCCAGCAATTTCACTACTGGGAATATACCCTAAAGAGACCATAAATGGCACCCAAGTAGATATATGCATACCCATGTTTACTGCGGCTTTGTTCACAATAGCAAGGAGTTGGAAACAACCCAAATGCCCATCAACAAACGAGTGGGTAGAGAAGCTGTGGTATATTCACACAATGGAATATTATGCTGCATTGAAAAACAAGGAACTCATGCAATATTATTCAAAATGGGTGACCCTGGAGGACATTATGCTGAGTGAGGTAACTCAGTCACAGAGGGACAAATGCTATATGGTGCCACTGTTGTAGAATGAGGCTGACATCGGGATGGGGGTAAAACTGAGAAAAACTGGATGAAATATGTTTACAGCATTGAAGTCTTTGGGGGAGAGAATATTTTATATTTTAGGGCATTATGTTTATCATAAGAGTACGGAATGAGGGTTGCAGAGTGGATTATATTTGAGGATTGGGGGATGTGTGTGGGGGATTACGTACCAATGAGGGAGTTTTTCTTTTGTGTTTGAAGGAGAGGAGCAAACGGGGGGGTTCATTGAAATGAAAAATAAAGAAATAAAAAAAACCAATAAAAAAAAACAAAACAAGGAAACCTCTAAATTTAAGGGGTTTTTTCAATTTACTTTGATTGTTTTCTAATACAATTTCTTGAAGCCAGGTGGATATATTAAACCTTATCATTCCTACAGCCAAAAAAAAAAAAAATACTAAGGTGTGCTTGATTGAGAAAAAAAAATAAATAAAAGTAGAGACATGGTCGTTGTGCTGACCGGGTGGCGTCCAGGCTCCGGCTTCACCAACACCATGCGTGTAGTGCCTGTGCCATGATGGACCCGGGGACCCCTCCTCCGGCCCCTGTCCCATCCTCTCCCCACAACCCATCCATTAGGTCAGCAAGGCTTGCAGTGCTTACTTGGGACTGTAGTGTAGCACTGGGCTGGGACAACACGGAAGAGAGATGGAGTCCTGTGACACATGACTGTTAAGACCCTGCTCTGGTGAAGTAACTCGGGCTGGCTGCCCTTCATCTTGTCCCACTCAGGCAAGGGAAGAATGAGGGGTGCCGGACTGGAGGCCCCGTGCTTATTTAATGCAAAAGGTCAGCTATTCCCTCTCCTTTGTATTCAGTTCCTGTAGAAAATGCAGTCCTGGCCTGGGCTCAGGAAGTAGCAAGAGCCAGGGCCGAAGCCACGGGCAGTGGTTAAAGTGTACGCAGAGTGGCCCATAATCACTTCCGCAGTCCTTCAGCCTCCCCTGTTCTCACCTTGCTCACGTACTGGGCGCTTCTGTTTCCTGCACTCCACTCAGCTGTCTCTACAGAAAAACACTGCTCCCTCCACCTTCCTTTTCCCACTACAGCCACGTCCAGGCCTGTTGTTATGAAGTCTACCTGTATGTCAATAAACAACAGCGGAGGCAAAAAAATGTCATTATCACTGGGTCATCGGGAAACCTGTGTGCTGGACAAAGCAATGCCCAGTCCAGTGCCCTCTTCAAAAGTGACCTTAGCTTTGGCCATTCTGAGCCACTGGAGTTTCAGAAGTAGGTTACCAGGCACTTTTATCTGTCTTCACCGAGCAGCTCTATTGAAACCTGCCCAGCATCAGATCTCATATGTCTACCAGCATCACTGACCACACATGTCCACCAGAGTCACTGACCACACACACATCCACCACCATCACTGACCACACACGTCCACCAGCATGACTGACCACACACATCCACCACCATCACTGACCACACACGTCCACCAGCATGACTGACCACACACATCCACCAGCATCACTGACCACACATGTCCACCAGAGTCACTGACCACACACACGTCCACCAGCGTCACTGACCACTCATACACATGCACCAGCATCACTGACCACACACGTCCACCAGCATCACTGACCACACATGTCCACCAGCATCACTGACCACACACATGTCCACCAGCATCACTGACCACACACGTCCACCAGCATCACTGATCACACATGTCCACCAGCATGACTGACCACACACGTCCACCAGCATGACTGACCACACATGTCCACCAGCATCACTGACCACACACACGTCCACCAGCATCACTGACCACACATGTTCACCAGCATCACTGACCACACACACGTCCACCAGCATCACTGACCACACACGTGCACCAGCATCACTGACCACACATGTCCACCAGCATCACTGACCACACACACGTCCACCAGCATCACTGACCACACATGTTCACCAGCATCACTGACCACACACATGTCCACCAGCATC
>NW_006399754.1:38981613-38983090 GCF_000299155.1 Elephantulus edwardii
GTCCACCAGCATCACTGACCACACACACGTCCACCAGCATCACTGACCACACATGTCCACCAACATCACTGACCACACATGTCTACCAGCATCACTGACCACACACATGTCCACCTTGTTGTTGACTGATGTCGACTTGAGCATGACTCATAGCGACCTTATGAACAAAAGGCCTGAAAACCTTTCTATAACTATTGCCATTTATCAAAGTCCATAGAGCTTCCAGAGGCATGTTGTTTAGGAAGTGGATGCCACTCCTGCTTGTAAATCGAATCAGGCTCTCCAGTGTGGAAGGTGAGAATTCTACCATAAATCACCAAGAAAGGGCAAAGGTTGGAACCAGGAGGCTGATGGCACAATGGATAATCATGTAGCTGCTACCCAAGTACTGGTCATCCAATCCCACCCAGGAGCTCCAAAAGAGAAAGACTTGGCTACATGTGCCTGTGAGGACTCCAGGTAGCCCTGTGCACAGTGCAGCTCTGTCACAGGAGTGACCAGGAGCTGGGTCAACCTGAGGGCACCTAACATCAAACTGACAGCAAAAGAAGTAGGTCGGTTATCAAAAATGTAGTCATTATAAAGCCTGGTTCTGCCACGGTCAGGGTGGGAAGGTAAATTAGGAAACACACTACAAAGTTTGAGTTTTGAAAAAGCCAAACCCAACACAGAACAATTTGTGTAAGCACTACCTATAGACAGGGTCCACCATTGCCTGGACACAGGGGATGATTGGCTTCCTCTTGCCAGGACTTCAGAAAAAATGGATGGTGCCCAGCTACCACCACTGAACATTTGATCAAAGATTATACATCAGAATCCTTTCAAAAGGGGTTAATGCAAAAGAGATTTTCAAATCTGATGGAATTCAGACCTTATGGAGTCACTAAAGCAGGATCAATTCATGAAACTGTTACTCTGAGACCATGATTTAAACCTGAAACATCTCCAGAAAATGTAAACCAAATGATGCTATGTGCCATCAAGTCAAAACAAGTTCACAGCTGACCTACTAGTTTTTGGAGGCTTAAATAACACAAGAAGAGACTGACTGTCATTCACCCTCAGAGGTGGATTCAAATAGCCTGCCTTTAGTATGGCAGCATAACTCCTTACCACTCACTCAACTAACCCAAAAGATGTTGTTATGTGCCGTCAAGTCACTCGCGACTCATAGCGACCCTACGTACAACAGCTCTGAACCCTGCTCTATCCTGAGCCAACTTTACTGTCTCTGACACACCTACCCCCATTACCCCCATCCTTGAGTCAATCCATCTCATCGAGTATCTTCCTCTCCTGCGCTGTCCCTCCACCCTCCCAAGCATGACGTCCCTCTCCAAGAACTGGTCTCTCCTTGGAACATGCCCAAAGTATGTGAGACAAAGCCTCACAATCCTTGCCTCCAAGGACCAGCGTTGTTTCACCCTCTCTAGGACAAATATTTGTTCCCCTAGCAGTCCATGATATATTCAAC
>NW_006399754.1:38983935-38999570 GCF_000299155.1 Elephantulus edwardii
CAATATTATTCAAAATGGGTGACCCTGGAGGACATTATGCTGAGTGAGGTATCTCAGTCACAAAGGGACAAATGCTATATGGTGCCACTGTTGTAGAATAGTCTAAAGGCATCATTGCTCTTTAGTGCTTTGGATAGGTCCTTGACGGCAGATTTTCCCAATGTAATTAGTCTTTTGATTTCTGGCTGCTGGTACCAAGAGTGTTGATTGTGGAGCTAAGCAAACTGAAAGCCGTTAATCTCAATCTCTTCACCAACTATCATGATGTTGTTGTTGTTTTTATGTTATGTCAAGTCACCTGTGACTCATAACAACGCTATATATGGCAGCTCTCAAGCCTGCCCTTTCCTGAGCCAGTTTCACTGATTCCAACACACCTACCCCCATCGTCCCAGTTATTCTATCAATCCATCTCATCTGGGGTCTTCCTCTCCTGTGCTGTCCCTCCACCCTTCCGAGGATGATGTCCTTCTCTAAGGACCAGTCCCTCTGGGCCATATGCCCAAAGTATGTGAGACTGAGCTTCAAAAGCCTAGCCTCCAAGGAAGAACTTGGTTTCATCCTCTGCAGGACAGACCTATTTGTTTTCTTGGTGGTCAAGGTGTATTCAAGACTCTTCTCCAGCACAACAATTTGAAGGCATCAATTCTGTCATCCTTAGTCACTGTCCAGTTCTCTGATACAAAGCAAGTAATTGCAAAGACCATGGCCTGGATCAGGCAAACCTTAGTTTCTAGACTGACATCATTGCTTTTTAGTGCTACTTTAAATAATAATGTCTTTCTGCCTTGTATCTATAAGGAATCAAATTAGCAGCAGTAACTAATAAAGGTGAGCTCAGCTCAGAGAAACAGAGAGCAGCTGTAATCTGGCTGACTCTTGTTGAACATGCACCAGACCAGCAATTTCAGGGGCCACCGTTTGTCCACGTGGTGACTCTGAAGGTTTGCAGTGTGTGCCCGGCCCGAAATGAAACGGAGAGACACATCGTATCAGGAGCATTCCTCACACGAACTCTTTCGGTATGTCACGTTTTTAAAAAAGAAAATCACCATTGGGAAAACCGACATGCACATGACAGAGAGAGGAGGAGAAGCCAATCTGCTGTCAAGACTCCATCTCAAACCTCTCAGGCTGCCGACTGAAAAGCATGGCCCCACAACCACAGTGTTTGCACCTGCCAGGAATATCAAGGTTACTTGGCGTTAAGTATGAGATTGGTTGCTTTGAATATATCCATTTCTAATCTACTTGTCTGAATGTATAGCTTGGCATTAAACAGGATTTATATATACATTTTAAATTAGTCTTCTCAAGTAAAATGTATTTTTCAATGACAATCGCATAAACTTAAACTCTCCAAAATGCATCATGACAACAACTGTTAGCACCATCATCACCGTCCTCGACAGGCACCATCACCATCATCACCCTCACCCCTGCTACAATTAAGACCACCACTGGCACCACAGCCATGGTCAGTCACCTCCACCACTATCACTACCACCACCTCCATCATCACCATCAATACACCCTTGGTACCATCACACCATCACCAGCACTACTGCCATAACGGCCACTATTATTTCCACGACCTCCAACACCACAATGCCAATCCTAATCACAACCCTGTGACCAGGACCACCACCACTACCATCATCACCACCATCACCAGGGCCACCACCACGTCTCCAGGACCATCCTCACTAATCACTGCTGCCACCAATGCCACCAGTACGTCCCCATCCAGCATCACTTCCTCCTCCACAACCACCACCATCATGACCACCAAAACCATAACTGCATCTGTAATCACTACAATCAATTACGTCCACCACCACCTCAACAACCACCACCGTCACCTCCACCTCAACAACCACCACCGTCACCTCCACCTCAACTACCACCACGGTCACCTCTTCCTCAACTACCACCACCGTGACCTCCTCCTCAACTACCACCACCGTCACCTCCTCCTGAACTACCGCCACCGTCACCTCCACCTCAACTACCACCACCGTCACCTCCTCCTCAACTACCGCCACCGTCACCTCCTCCTGAACTACCGCCACCGTCACCTCCACCTCAACTACCGCCACCGTCACCTCCTCCTCAACTACCGCCACCGTCACCTCCATCTCAACTACCACCACCTTCATGACCACCAAGGCCATAACTATATCTGTCATCACTACCATCAATCATTTCCACCACCACCTCAACCATCACCACCACCATCACCTCCACCTCAACTATCAATACCATCACCTCCTCCTCCTCAACTACCACCACCATCACCTCCACATCATCTATAATCACCGTCACCTTCACCTCAACTGTCACCATCACCACCTCCACCTCAACTATCATCATCATCATCTCCACCACCACTGAGACCAATACATCACTAACATCACCATCAAATCCTCCGCCACCACCACCACAGTCACCTCCACAATAGTAGCCTACATGAGACTTTGAAGTATTTTTGTTTTAAAGAGCTAAGGGCAAATATGTTGTGTAATCTACTTAGCCATTTCCTATTAACAATGTTGTAGAAGCTTCCCCTGATCATGCAAAGCCTTACGGCACGTGGCAGACCTGAAGAAATGCAGGGTACCAAGTCCCACATCAGCCCCCCAAACAGCCCTTTCAAGTCAATCACAATTCTCAGGACTAGCATATATCCAAGGGCTACAAACACGGGCGAAGTAACACCTCTGTTGTTCTTGGATACTGCAGTATGAGGTACAAATGCAATCTAAAATCACATTTTATAAATATTTTAGGGGAAAAATAATTAAAAAAAGAATAGCCCAAACTCAAAATACCACTAAAATTAACATTTGCATAGCTGTAAAAATACTATTAAAAAAATAACTTACTCTAAAAAAACCATGGTTTGGAGAAAGTCAACCATTGAAAGTGCTCAAGAACACACTCTGGAATCTGAATAATAATGAGAATTTACATTATTATATGAAGATCTAAATGCTGCTGCTGAAAGTTTAAGAGAGAGATGGCAACACCAACAATGGCATCCACTGCCCTCAGGTTGATGCCTCTTCACAGGACCTGACAGGGTCGAGTGGATAAAATAGTGAGCAAAATACAGGTAGATGGAGGGATGCAGTCTAAAACTAACGCTTGACTGCAAGATACAATGTTCTCAGAAGCAACGTTCATGTGGGTGCACACTGTGACAGTCCCCACAGCACAGCCCGGGTGCACAGTCCCTAGGGAGTTGGGTGTGAAAGCCCAAAGGCTGAGTTTCTCTGACTGTCTGGACCCCCAGCACTCTGTTGTAAGGACAATCACCTGCCATGTGATTTAATGCCTCTGAAAACTTGCTGGAGGGTCAGCTATGAGTTGGTCCCAGTTTGATAGCAATCAGTTTGAACTTGAGATGTACTTACAGTCCTTGCCTTTTAAATTAAATCTCACAACTAATAGTAAGAGTCTGCAATTATTTTCCATCTAATTGCAGAGCTGAGTAAGGACCACAGGGAAGACCCACATGGACCTGACTAGGAATTTTAGTGCCAGAGAGATCTGGTGGAGAACCTCGGCAGTGGGGTGGGCCTGACCCAGGAAACAGCACTCCCACAGACAAAGGGCACCCATGTGGCCGCTGCCTGGGAACACGCATGGTGTGGAAACAAAGCAAGTCACTCCGCACCTGGCACGTGAAGGCAACCTAACGCCCAGGTACACGGCTTTCCTAAGAGGCAATGAAATTCACTAAAAAAAAGCCTGGCGTATCAAATTAATTTAAAAAAATACATAAAAGATTCCTCAGCAAGCAGGGTTGTCTGCATAATGCAGACTGCTGATGAGTCTTCCTCCATCCTGACGTCACACTCCTCCTCACAGAGCCCAGCCTCCTGGGATGATCTATTCTGCATATAGATTCAAAAGGTATGGAGATAGGACAAATCCATGGCATATATCCTTTCCGATTTTGAGACCTGCAGTGTTTCTGTGCTCTGTTCTGACGACTGCCTCATGGTCCAAGTACAGGTTTCGCATAACCACAATCAAGTGCTCTGGGATTCCCATTCTTCTCGGAGTCAGCCACAGTTTGTTGTGATCCACACAGTTAAATGCCTTTGCACAGTCAATGAAAAACACATGAAACACAGATAGACATTCTTCTAGTACTCTTTGCTTTCAGCCAAGATCCATCTAACATTAGTTTTAATATTCCCGATACCATGGCCTCCTCTAAACCCAGCCTGCACATCTGGCAGTTCTCTGTTGATGTGCTGTTCCAGTCATTTTTGGATAATTTTCAGCAGAATTTTGTTTGCATTTGATATTAATGATATTGTTTGATAATTTCAGCACAGTGTGGGGCTACCTTTCTTTGGAATGGGAACAAATATGAATCTCTTCCAGTCAGTTAGCCAGGCAGTTATCCTCCAGATTTCAAGGCACAACTTGATGTGCACATCGAGGGAAGTGTCTGTTAGCTGAAATATGTCAACTGGTATGCTTTCAATTCCTGGGGCCTTGTTTTCTCCCATTTAAGAGCAGCTTGAACTTCTTCCTTCATCACCACAAACTTGCTTGCTGGAATTGAGGAGGACCTGAAGTGCTTGCTGCAGTCTGTCAAAAACTGCAACCTTAAATATGAACTGAAGTTCAACATCAAGAAAACAAAGATTCTCACCATTGGCCAATTGGCAGCACCATGATAGATGGTGAAGAGATGGAGACTGTTAACAGCTTCCATTTGCTCGGCTCCACAATCAACACTCTTGGTACCAACAACCAGGAAATCAAAAGATTAATTGTATTGAGAAAGTCTGCTCTCAGGGACAACTCCAGAGTTCTGAAGAGCAACAGTGTCAGTCTGGAGACTAAGGGGCACCTGATCCAGGCCATGGTCTTTGCAATCACTTGTTATGCTTCAGAAAGCTGGACAATGACTAGGAATGACAGAAGGAGAATTGATGCCTTGAGCTGTGGTGCTGGAGAAAAGTGTTGAATATATCATGGACTGCTAGGAGAACAAACAGGTTCATCCTGGAGAGGGTTAAACCAGGCTGTTCTTCGGAGACAAGGATTCTGAGACTTTGTCTGACATACTTTGAGCATGCTGCAAGGAGGGATCAGTCCTTGGAGGGGGACGTCATTCTTGGCAGGATGGAGGGACAGCACTGGAGAGGAAGACCCTCGATGAGACGGATTGACTTAGTGATTGGGGTAATGGGGGTAACTGGTGAGGATGAGGTTGGCTCAGGATAGGGCAGGGTTCAGAGCTGTTGTATAGAGGGTTGCAGGCGACTCAATGGCACAGAACAACAACACTGTTCCAAACAAAATGCATCCGTGACTACACCATGGCATCAACCCTGAGGAAGTCTGCACTCTGAGTGGCTGGTAGTCACTGTCACGTTCACATGGCCAGTTCCTCTTCCCAATCCCACCACTGTCAACAGGACTCTAACTCACAGTGACATCACGAGGACCCAGGAAGTGCCAGGGCGCCATGCAATACCAGCCCCATCACTCCCAGGAGAAGGCAGGGCATGGGGATGGCAACTAACCCCTCCTTGAAACAGCTGCTGCTGTTCTCCCCTCGTTAGCTGGATGTGGGAGTGAGTGTCTATAGTGTTCACTTGCATATGCACGTGTGCACTGCTGTGTTTATGTGTGTAAGCATTCGTGTGTGGGTACATGAGTGTGCACACGTGTGCAGCATGTGTGGGGATGTGTGTGTACAGGGGCATGGGCACAAGCGTGTGTGGTAAATATATGTACACATGAGTGGATGTGTGCGTGGGTATATGTATGCATATGTGGGTACACCTTTGTGTGGGTATACGTGTATATGTGTGTATACAGGTGCATATGTGGGGGCACATGAGTGTGGGTCCATGTATGTATATGTGTATACAGGTCCTGTGTGGGTGTACCTGTGTGTGGGCACATGTGTGTCCGCGTGTATAGATGCATATGTGGGGGTACCTGTGGAGTGCGTGTATGCGTGTATACAGGTGTATGTGTGGGGACACCTGTGTGGACTTGCACGGTTGCTATGTGTGGTGCTGGTGTGCACGTGCATGTGTTAACATGTGTGCACATATGTGTGTGCATAGATATGTGGGCACATATAAGTGCGTATGTTCACGGTTTTGTGTATGTCAGAAGTGGATATGCATCTTCTTCCTTCCACAGAGCACCCCCCTGAGGAATGCTGGTTGACAGAGCCCACACCCCACCCTGAGGGACGCTGGTGGATGGGGCCCACGGCCCCCAGGGGGACACTGGTGTGGGGGGCCACACCCCACCCTGAGGAAGCTGATGGATGACACTGGGCGTGGGACTGCCCACCTGGAACCAGCCTGTGCTGATATCTGTGCTTGCAGACCCTGAAGGGGACTCAAACCTCAGAGCACATACAGACTGGGCCCAAGACTTCGTCTCTGCTCTGGTGGCTCGGCCACTGTGCTGGACACGGGGAGGCGGCCTTTGTGGGAGGACGAGCTGGTGAACAGCACCTCACTTCTAACTCTCAGCTTGGTGGTTTACAGAGAAACCCACACAAGAGCAGATGGAGGGCCCAGCAATGGATGTGGACACACCACGGGAGGAGGGTTAGGGTTAGGGTTAGGGCTCCCACCTTCCAGGCTGCAGACCCGGCTGGATTCCTGATCTGGGCACCACGTACCGTCACACTGTGTGCAGCAGGAACCCCGGTGTGATGCAGACCAAATGTTGACAGAACTTCCAGAATAAGACAGACTAGTAAGAAAGGCTGATGGGCCATTTAAAAGAATCAGAGCATTGAAAACCTCTGCTCACCACTCTGATCTGCAGGCTGTCCTGGGGATGCTGAGGTGTCACCTGGTGTCACCACAAGTCAGAGGCCACCACGCCTCGTCCAACAGCCTGTGACGAGGTGTGATGCAAACATGTGATGAAGCCTGAACAGTAAAGAAGGGGTGAAGGCCTGGGTAACCGTGCAATTAATCGGGAGAACTCTGGGGCGCTAACCTGTAGCCATGCAGCTAACGGAAAGACAGGGCCTCCTGATGGGGCAGGATGTCCCGGGAAACCACGGAGCCACATTCCTGTGATGACCAGCTGTGGAGACCGGGGCATGCGGGAGGGTACAGTCCCACGCCCATGTACCCCACAGCCTCATCAACCCTGTTAATGAAACGTAAATGTTCCAGGCACTGTCTAACACACACAGTATTATCACAGCTTAGGAAAACAATTTGCTTTTAAATGCGTCAAGTACGACTCGCAGTGACCCTGTGAGCAACAGGTATGAACCCTGTCCTGTCATGTCCCATCGTCATCATCTGTGGCCCACTTGAGCCCACTGCTGCAGTCATGGTGTCACCTGGTTGACGGCTGTCCTCTCCTGCACTGTCCCTCCACCCTTCCACTCTTGCTGTCCCTCTCCAAGCCCCTCCTATCAACACACCCAAAGTATGTGAGACGAAGCTTTACTCCCCTCCATCTAAGGAGCACCCTGGCTGCACCCTCTCCACGGCACACTGAACGTTAACTAAAGCCACTGCTGCTCAGCCCGTTCCAATCCCCAGCAGCCCTGAAGGGCAGGGCACTGTCCACCAGGTGCCAAGGCTGTCCTCTTCTAAGCCTTCTGCTTAGAAGCCCAGCACTTAACCACCGCACAAGGACTCCTGTTATAGAGCCCCATCCCCAAACCCAGTGCATTAAGACGATGCCGAGTCACAGTCACCCACAGGATACCCAGATTAACATTCAAAAATATGACGACTGCACCACCGGGGCCCCAGAGTGCACACCCAGGGCCAGGAAGCAACAGTTACATTAGGACTGTTCTGTTATATAGCTCAAGGTGGGTGAGGGATGGGTTTTGTTTTGATTCAAATTTGAACATTCTCTTAAATTCTAACTCAGTCCCATAAGGACAAATGCTCTAGAAGGCCATTACTGTAGAATTAGAAAGATAACTAGTAATATGTGTATGAGGTGCCAAGCTGGGGAGGGTGGGAGCAGAGGGCTGAGGACAGGCAGGGGGTTAATCATAGGGTTGCATAATGTGACGGGTAGAAGGAAATATCCAGTGTGAAAAAAAGGTACACGAACTCTATAAGAAAACCAATATAAAATTAAAATTTTATTTAAATAAATGAAGGGGGGAATTCTCTTTAAAATGCAGTAAAGCTCTCTTGAACTAAATTATAGGAAGATAGTTATGAACAATCAAGAATTACTGTGGTCCCCTTCTGGTAGAAAATGAAATTTATATAGAAGATACGGGGGTATAAAAAATTTGCAGACTTAAAGGCAAACAGAAAGAGGACAGAAGGAAGTGGCAGACTCAGAATTGATAATACCAGGTTGTGAACAAGAAAGAAATGAAACCATTGTCATGAACAATAAAGCAAAAAGAATTCCAGGAGCAACTGTTAAAAAACAAGAGGAGGAAGAGCAGATGTGGGTTGTGTGAGCGTGTGATGTACAGACTGAGCGTGCACACCGGGTCTCAGAGCCTGGCCTGCAGGTGTGACCTGGGCTCTTGGAACCTTTAATGCCACTGAACCCTCGCACGAGGGCACACACAGTCAGAAACGCAGACTGCTGACCAGGGTCGCTGGACGAAATGCTTACAGCCTGGCTTTGATACACATATGAAAATACTCTCACCTAAAAGACACGTGCATGGAGCCTGGGACTCCACGAAAACAAACCATTCCTGGCCACCAAGTCGACTCCTTCTTTCTCTCTGCCCAGGTCCCTACTGTGGGCACCTCACCCCTCAATTGTGGGCACCCAAGGCCTCTACCTGCAGACACTGAGGCCACCTGTGGCCATCCAGGGCCTCCAGACCGCAGGCCTCCCGCCGCCATCTCACCCCCACAGGGCTCTCCCGCCCCTCAGGCGCCCTGCCCTATCCCCACAGGCCTCCTGCCTCTCCCCAAAGACCTCCTGCTCCTTCAGGCGTGTTTGTCTGTCTGTCTGTCTGCCTCTGTGTGTGTGTGTGTGTGTGTGTGTGTGTGTGTGTGTCTCTCTCTCTCTCACACACACACACACACTCTCACGCAGGCCTCCCAGGCAGTCAGAAAGGGAGGGGGCATTTCACCAGACAGCCACAGGGATGGGATGTGGGTGAGGACGCCCTGTCCACTGACACAGGTTTCTCCATGAGCCATCATGAGGCAGCAAGGACCATGTGGACACAGGCCCCTTGTTCCCAGGGGGCCAGCTCCAGCCATCCTTTCAGAAAACCAGTCCTGGTCAGCTCCCCATGGCCCGAGCACGCCACATACTGACCAGGAGGGAAAGACAGTCCACCTGCCTCTGGCCACACTGCATGTTCACTGTGAGGAAGGACAGTCTGGTTACCCTGTTATGACTGAATCTCCAAGGAAAATGCTCAGTGCTGAATTCTGGCACCTTCCGGCATTTCACAGCTTCCTCCTCTCACAGACTTTCTGCACATGCTCAGCAGATCTTCCAGGACCTCTGGGTCTGTGCTGGGCAGAGCTGCCCTCCGGGCTCAGGGGTCAGGACCCTGTGATGTCTGTGCCAACTCGCCAGTTCACATGGCCACCACAGGGGGCAGGAGGGCCACGGGCCTCACCTCCATCACACTGCTGGGGCTCACAGGTGCAGGGGATGTGCGCCTGGCCTGAGGCTGGACTCTCTTTCATTTTGGGTTAGGTTTGTAAAGGAGCCCTGGACTGTTTAACAGGAAGGTTAGTGGCCCAGAGCATCACACGCTGCGTGGAAGACAAGGCATGTGCACAGGGAGGACAGCCGTGAGAACCAGCAGGGCTTCCTTCTGTCCCCCAGGGTCACCCCCAGGCTGCTGTGACAGCTGAAGCTCCAGGCAGTGGGTCTGATCTGGTCTCATCTCAGGATGGGGTCACCAGACCTTTCCTCCTTTGAGTCACTGAGAATATTTGAACTGACAACCTTTTAAATAGCAGCCAAGTGCTTTGCTGCTCATGACAGGAACTAATCAGTCCACACCCAGGGCTTCTAATCAGCTCCAGTTCTGGGCAGCGCTGCAGGATGGAACAGCAGACCCCCACATGCCTGGGGTTCCAAGGCTTTCACCTCTACAAGGACCTACATCTCAGCCTTCCCCTAGGAGCCAGCTGGTGGCCTCAAACCCCTTACCTTCTGGTGAGTAGCCAAGCACTTAACTGTCGCTCCACCAGGGTCCTACACTAAACCGCTTTAAAATGTTGCCATGATGTTTAGGAGCTCTAATGGCCTAGTGGAAATAAGATGCACTACAATCCCAAAGGCTCTTAGTTCCAATTCACCAGTTACTCTGCCAGGGGGATAGGCAATGTCCTCCCAGGCAATTTGTTGTTATGTGCTGTTGAGTTCTGTGACCCATAGTGACACAGTGCACAGCAGCTCTGAACCCTTCCTTGACCTGAGCCAGTCTCACTAATTATGACTTACCAACTCCCACTGCCCCAGTCACTGTATCAATCCATCTCATCTGGGGTCTTCCTCTCCTGTGCTGTCCCTCCACCCTTCTGAGCATGATGTCCTTCTCCAAGGACTGGTCTCTCCTGACTACATGCCCAACGTATGTGAGACAGAGCTTCAGAATCCTAGCCTCCAAGAAGAAACTTGGTTTCACCCTCTTGAAGACCGATCTAATTGTTTTCTTGGCAGTCCATGGTATGATCAAGACTCTTCAGCTCCACAACTTGAAGCCTTCTTCTTCTGTCATACTTCATCACTGTCCAGCTCTCTCATACATAGCAAGTAATTGTGACGACCAGGGACTGGATCAGGCACACCTTAGTCTCTAGACTGATGGTGATGGTTTTCAGCACTCTGGAGAGGTCCCTGACAGCAGACTTTCCAAATGCAATTTGTCTTTTGATTTCCTGACTGCTGGTGTTGAGAGTGTTCATTGTGGAGCCAAGCAAGCTGTGACTGTTAACAACCTCCATCTATCACGGAGCTGCCAACTGGCCCAGTGGTGAGAATCTTTGTCTTCTTATATGTTGAGCTTCAATCCGTATTGAAGACTGCAGTCCTTGACCTTCAGCAGTAAGCACTTCAGGTCCTCTGTTTCAGCAAGCAATGTTGTGTCATCTGCATAATGTAGGTTGTTGAATCTTCCTCCAGTCCTGATGCTACACTCCTCCTCAAAAAGGCCAGATTCCCAAATGATCTGTTCTGTATATAGACTGAAAAGGTATGGAGACAGGATGCATCCCTGACGCACTCCTTTCCTGACTTTGAACCATGTAGTTCAAGAGGCATTTATATAAGAGTGAAAACGAGAAACATGGAGAGCCAGCGGGAGAACACTTTATATCGTGAGACTAGCAGCCAACGATGTGAAACAAGATGTGTATTAGCTGCTCAAAGAGGAAACATTCTGTTCCGCCAACAGCCACACTCATTGTTGTGTACCCCTGAGTTGGAACCAACCCATAATGGGTTTTCAGAGGCTGTAAATCACAGAGGAGGTGAATGCCCACCTTTCTCCTGCACTTTGATAAACGCTGATGGCTGTAAAGGGGCTTCAGGCCTTTTGTTCACAGAGTCGCCATGAATTGTGCTCCAGTTGATGACAGTCAACATCCACCACCTTTGGGTGCGCAGCACAACTCCTTACCACAAAGCCTCCAGAGCTCAAAACACCAGCCACAGTAACAACCCTGCTTCACTTCTGAGATCAGATGAGACAGGTGCGTGCAGGGTGTTACAGCCAAGGCCTAGCCACAGCAGCCGGTGCTGGTGTTTAGACAACCCCACAGGATTACAGCCTCGAAGTCTATGGGCCCATGCTCCTGTCCTCCAGGGCTGTGATGACTTGAAATTGTCTGGACAGCACGGGGCAGCAAGGGCAGAGGGACGTCACGCCAAACAAATCCTTAATGTTGTATTATTGTTTCTTTAATGTCAATTTCAAATTGTTCTCTGTGCTGGAACAACATAAGTAACACGCAAACAATGTCTCTTCACTGGGAAGCCCCACGCACTATTCCAGAGAACTCAGCACCTCTGCACCAGGGAAGGAATCTGTCATTTCAATAAGGCAACAACAACAAAACTAAGCGCATTGCCATCGAGCTGAGTCTGACTGACTATGGCCTTCAGAAACCCACTGGGGTCATGCTGAGTCAAGGTTGGTTACACATAATAACCACCTGTTCCCAGTCATTATTGTGTGGTACCGAGTAGGAATCCACTCTCAGCCGACTTAGTGGGTTGTTAGAGGCTGTCAGTCTCATGGAAGAAGACTGCCATGCTCCTGTGGAGGGGCTGGTGCCGACCCCTGCAGCCAGGCTGGGGGGTGGGGTGGGGCGGTGGTGGTGGGGGGGTGTTCTCCCCAAACAATACCGCTAGCGTGTGATATCACAGTTTTCCACAGGGCGGCACTAGATCGCCATCAACTAATTTGAAACGGAGACACCTTTAGAATGAAAAATGGCAACATTCTGTACTGGGAATTTTGGCCTTTAGAGGCACAATTACAGGAAGCAGTATTACAAAATAAAAACAACATGAATTAGAAGACTGGAACTGTCCTCTAAAAGGGTGTAAATGCAAGTTAATGACAAAACCCACACCACATCTTAACTACTGCTCCTGAGAGACAGCGGGCTAGTCAACCTAGAAGCCTTTGTCGTGTTACCTGTGAGAGCAGAATCGTGTTCTAGAAGTTTCTCCACTAAGTGATAAGACCACACAGTGGGGAGACAGGTCTCACACCTGGAGACCTGGAATCTGACGTGGGGTCAAGATGTATCCATGGGGACAGACATTAAGGGACTGTCACTAGGGGTTGCCCAGGATAAGACAGCCCCATCCACGGTCCAGGAGACCTGGGAACACCTTCTAACTGAACAAGCGTCTAAGTGGTTCTATCAGAGAAATCAACTCCACGGCTGGCAGGAGGGGGCCCCAGGCCAGGGGCACTGTCGCTGCTGCTATGCTCTCATCTAACTCTGAGTGTCCCGTGTGATGATAGAGCACACATACAGTATCACCAAGCACACACAGAGCTCACACGCAGGAGCGCACACACACACATGCAAACATACACAGAGAGCTATAACCATGCACACACACACACCAGCTGTAACCATACACACACAGTGCTCACACGCAGGAATACACACTCTCTCTCACACACACACACACACACACAGCTATAACCATGCACACACACACACACACAGGTGTAATGCACGCACAGTGCTCACACTCAGGAACACACACTCTCTCACACACACACAGCTGTAACCATACACACACGCACAGAGGTGTAACCATGCACACACAGTGCTCACACTCAGGAATACACACTCACACACACACAGACACACAGCTATAACCATGCGTGCGCACACACACACACAGAGATGTAATCATGCACACACAGTGCTCACACTCAGAAATACACACACACCCCTGTAACCATGCACACACAGTGCTCACACTCAGGAAACGTGCACACATTCCAGGGTTCAGCACAGTCATCACGTGTCCTCGCAGTACCATCATCTCCATGGAAATTATTATGGGGTGGCAGCTGCAAGCCTACCATTACTGGCCTGTCAATCTACCTCCAAGTGTGTTCTTATAATAGAAGTTCTGTGAATTAAATGGCAATTAGGGACACCAGGACAGCCGTGGCTCCTGCTGTCACCTTGTACCCTGGTCCCTTCTGAGAGGCAAAGAGCCCTGAGCCACCATCCACAGAGACAGTGTCTAACCTGGGACTAGGGTTCTGGGGGAGCATTGGGGAGCCCAGTGGATGTACTATGAACCAAAAGTGGCTGCAGCCCAGAGGCTGTGAGGCACAGAGTGGAAGGGCTAGGAACCCTTGCAGGGCAGGAGGGGATGGACACAGGCCAAGGATCCCACAGGTGAGCAGAGCCTGCAGAGCCCACACGGTGGCTCAGGGGTTAAGCCCAGGGCTGCCAGCATGAAGCTCAGCAGTGCAAAGCCACAAAGCAGCTCCCTGGGAAGAAGCCCTGGCAATCCGCTCCTGTGATGATGGTGGCCTTGGGAACGGGGCCGCAAGGAGCGGGATCCAAGCAGCCTGCGGCGTTGGTCTGGAGTCCTGTTGGCATGATGGTTAAGGGCTCGCTGCTGACAAAAGAGCTGCTGAGTCTGTCTGTTCACAGCTCAGCACTCCGCAGCACCACCCTGAATCCCCTCATGGACTATGTCCCCAACAGTGCGGCCCCGCTTTGCACCCATGTCCCTTTCTGGTCACCCTCACATCCTCTAGTTATCCTTGGGCTTTCCAGTCAACTGCTTGCACTTCCCATGTGGACATGGTCCCGGTGAACCCTGTGGCCCCCATGAGCCCAGGAACTGTGACGACATTTACTGTAAGGCCCACTCTGCTGGGGCATCTGGGTGGTACCTCCAAGCTTCAGCCAGCCCATGAGGTCTCCTGTAGACTTATGCCTACGCAGGGGCTGAGCTGACAGCTAAGAAGTTGTTGTGGTTAGATGCCATCAAGTCGAGTATGACTCACAGCGACCCGGTGAACAAAAGATCTGAACCCAGTCCTGTCCCGAACCCTCCTCCCACTTCTGACACACAAGAGCCCATGGCAGCAGTCACCACGTCAATCCACTTGGTTCAGAGTCTTCCTCTCTTCGCCAGCGTTCCACCCTTCCCAAATTCATCATACCTCTCTGAGAAACAGCTCCTTCTTGGCAACATATCCAAAGAATGTGAGGCGAAGCCTCATCATCCTTGCCTCCAAAGAGCATTCCAGCTGCACCCTCACCAAGCCGTATCTGTTCATTTTTTCGGCCATCCAGGAAATGTTCAAAGCTCTTCTCCAGAACCACAGTTCAAAGGAATCTTTTTCTGTCATCCTTCTTCATTGTCCACTGGGGTTTTGAAAACCCTATAAAGGCTAGAAACAGCCCCCAATGCAGAATTGACCTCAGAAGGCCACTGGGCCACCCCAAGCTCCTCCCCTGCTTCTCACCTGTCACCAACTCTGACATTTGGGAAGAACGTCCACGTCATTCCCAACTCTGTCCTAGGGCTTCCTGTTCATTCCAGCGAGAAAAACTCATTTTCCAAATGGGAGCTCAGTGCTGAGGTAAAGAAATCCCGCTGTTAGGCCAAAGGTCAGCAGATGGGGCCCGACAGCCACTCTGTGACAGAAAGGAGGCGTCTGCCCTTGTGGAGATTTGTTCAGCATTCTGGAGGCCCTGTGGGCAGTGCTGCTCTTCCATGCAGGGTCGCTGTGTGTTGGCGGAAGGCAGGGGATTCTGCTTGGATGGGTGGAATCCCTTCAGTCACGCCTCAAGAGGGCTTCTCAGTCCATCCAACTGAGCCTGCTTGCCACTGGACAACAGGGACAGCCTGCTCCACTCAGCCTCTGGAAACCCACAGTTGTCATGGAGACAGCAGAGGCACAGGCCTAGTGATTTCCTCTGGTAATCAGCCATCATCCCCTGGCTCCTTTATCATTCATGTGCAAGCAGGCAATGGGCCCTGGGCACACGGGGCAGGTAGGAGAGTGAGACCTGGGCCCTGGGCACACGGGGCAGGTAGGAGAGTGAGACCTGGGCCCTGGGCACACGGGGCAGGTAGGAGAGTGAGGCCTGGGCCCTGGGCACATGGGGAAGGTAGGGGAGTGAGGCAGCCTGGGCCGTGGGCACACGGGG
>NW_006399754.1:39000226-39004462 GCF_000299155.1 Elephantulus edwardii
TATGCAATATCACCTCTCCTGTTCGCATAACCCAGACTGAAAGCTCAGCTTGATGTCTATGCCAGAGCAGGTCAGGGGAAAGAGCCTCTCTGAGACGGCCAGGCACAGGGCTGTCTACAGGACTGAGTGTGGTGTTGATTGTGACAATGGTGACGGTCCAGCCAGGGCTTCATTCTGTCATACGTGAGAGCACTGTGGCTTCACCATGAGTTGGAACAGACTCTGGAGGCACGAGCCACCGCCTCCCATGCCAGGAGTCCCTGAGGGGAGCAAACAGCACTCAGGTGCCGGCCGGAAGGCTGGACCATCAAACCCACTGAGTGGCTCCAGAGGAGGAAAAGCCGGTGACCTGCTTCTGGAAAAATGGCCCAGGGGACCTGTCCCACAGGCAGAACAGTCAGGGTGCCTTGGGCACATTCGTTCTGCAACTTCCGAAGACTCGAGGGGACCCACAGCTGCCTACCCTGCCTGTGGGAGCAGTCCATTCCCACATCCTGTTGGGGACACGGGAACCCCCCACTATGTCCCCCACATCCTGCTGAGGACACGGACACCCCCACTATGCTCCCATGTCCTGCTAGTGACACGAACGCTCCCACTATGTCCCCCATCCTACTGGGGACATGGATACCCCCACAACACTTCCCCACATCCTGCTGGGGACATAACACCCCTCCACTATGCCCCCCACATCCTGCTAGGAACACAAACACCCCCCCACTATGCCCCCCATCCTGCTGGGGACACGATACCCCACCACTCCCTCTCATGCCCTACTTGGGACACAGAAGCCCCACCACCACATCCAGGACCCTGAGACTTGGCAGAACCTTGACCAGCAGGACCTTGGCTAGACAGGCCCGGGACACATGTGGCCAGACACTCTTTAGAAGCAGGGGCAGCGAGGCCACAAAACAGTAGCACAGGGCTGGCGCCTGGGGACTGTGGTGCCGGCCAGGGCTGCAGTCTACTGCATGCCTTCCGAAAGAACAAAATCACCCGGGAGAAGCCGAGTGTCTCTGAAGTGAGACGCGAATCTCTGCCCTATGCACTTGTGCGTGTGACCAGGAGGTCGGTCCCAGGAGAAGGACATCATGCAAGATCGTGGGCCAGTGACAAGAGGAAATCCCTCAAGGAGCTGGGCTGACACAGCACCTGAACAGAGGTCAGACCTGGCAGGGCCTGCAACTGGCAACAGATGCAAAAACAGCTTTAGCAGTGCCAGGGTTAAGCTCTCTGCTGCCAACAGACAGGTGGTTATACACCCAGTGCCTGGTGGGAGGGAGACCCAGTGACTGACTCCGGAAAAGCTGGTGTCCCAGGAGGCCCTGAGGGGAGGAGGCCCTGAGAGGCACAGCTGGTGTCTGAGGAGCAGTGTCCAGTCAAGCCCCTACTCCATCTCCAGGGACCTCTGAGCCCATCTTCCCCAAGAGTCTGGCTTCTCAGAGCATCTGGACACGTTCCTTGGGTCCGTTGGCCATGAATGCAGCTGGATCTGAGGCCACATGTGCCCTCTGTCTCCCACACCCCTGGACCACCCAGGAGCACCCCTGGTCTCACCCACACAGATGGCTTCATGCCTTGTCCTCTGCCCTCTGACACGCCTGCTCTCCAGCTGCTAACCCCATCCAGCTCAAGGTCACAGACCTGGTCTGTCCACACAGTCAACCCCCCAAGCCACACATAGTCACCCCCCAGGCCTGCAAAGCCACCCTCCCAGCCCCACACAGCTGTCCCCCAGCCCTACAAAGCTGCCCTTCCAGACACACACAGCTGGCCCCCTAGCTGGCTCAGCCCCACACAGTCGGTCCCCAAAGCCCCACACAGCCACCTCCCCAGACCTGCACAGCTGCCCCCTCCAGCCCCACACAGTCACCCCCAGCACCCCCTAGCTGGCTCCAGCCCCACACAGTCGACCTCCACAGTCCTACGACCCAACCCCCAAGCCCCACACAGCTGCCCCCCAGCCCTGCACAGCTGTTCCCTGCCTCCCCAGCTGGCTCCAGGTTCACCACAACCCTGTGCCCAGTTAGGACTTGGCACCACGGGGTTTTGAGAGGCTGGCTTCTTGGAAGCTGACGTCCCAGCTTGGTGGACGCACTCCTCCAGACTTCCCGCTGGCTCTCAGGTGCTTTACCATTTGCACCACCAGCGAGTGTACTTTGCAGAGCTGCAAAGCAGAACCAGGGAAAGTGATGGTTTCACTGAGCAAAGCTCTTCCCTCAGGAAGCCACAACCACCACAACCGAACCACTCTGGCTCACACGCCACTCCCTCGGGTTTCTGGATGGTAAATCTTAGTGGGAGGAGCCAGCCCTCTCTCACCAGCAGAGTGGATGATGGATTTGGACCACTGGAGACATGAACTCTGACTCAGAGCTCTTTCAACAACTCTCTATATGCGATCACACAGACATGGGCAGTTCACACTGACAGTGATGGAATCCACCTGGAAAAGAAGAGTGAGGGCGACAGCACACCTGGGGAACGTACAGCACACCTGGGGAACGTACAGTACACTTGGGGAACGTACAGTACACCTGGTGAACATGGCTTCCACTGTGACCTCCACTGTGTGGTCAACAAAACCAGCGCCAAATGGAGCTCAGAGCTGGGCTTCAAGGGCTGCTTGGACACTTGAGGAGACAGTTTTGATTTAAAGTATAATCTCAAGACAGTAGTTTTAGGAATTCACCTATTCACAAGAGCTCCAGGATGTCGGGATTCCATTGAGAATGTGAAGTGAAGTTCTGCATTCCCTCCCCTTTTGTTCAGTTTTCAGTTAGAAACTCTGATTAAAATAATCTATGATGGTGTTGGGCACTATCCAGGTTCCTCTGCCCTCAAGGTTCTTGGAAGTGTCTAGACACGTACCTGGCCCTCATCTCCACATCTCCTGGCTCCCTGCTCTTTCAGGTGCTGCCAGGTGGTTGCTGTTTTGGAGTTTTTTTCTGGGCAAGAATTAGAAGTTTATTATTGCACCACAACAAGATAAACAAGCCAATTTAAAAATAGGCACAGGATATGAACAGACACTTCACCGAAGAAGACATTCAGATGGCCAACAAGCACATGAAGAAATGTTCAAAATCCCTAACTCTAAGAGAAATGCAAATCAAAACAACTATGAGATGTCATCTCACCCCAGTAAAAATAGCAAAATTTAACAGAACAGCAAGCAACAAATGCTGGCGAGGTTGTATAGAAACTGGAACCTGTTGGGGGAAGTGTAAAATGGTGCAACCACTGTGGAAGATGGTACGGCGCTTTCTCAGAAAGCTGCAAACAGAAATACCATTTGACCCAGCAATTCCACTACTGGGAATATACCCTAAAGAGACCATAACTGATATCCAAGCAGATATATGCACACCCATGTTTATCACAGCTTTGTTCACGATAAGAAGGAGTTGGAAACAACCAAAGTGCCCATCAACAAACAAATGGATAGAGAAGCTGTGGTATATTCACACAATGGAATACTACACTGCATTGAAAAACAAGGAACTCATGTAATATTATTCAAAATGGGTGACCTTGGAGGACATTATGCTGAGTGAAATATCTCAGTCACAAAGGGACAAATACTGCATAGTGCCACGGTTGTAAAACAGGACTGACATTGGGGTTGGGGAGAGACTGAGAAAGATTGGGTAAATAATGTATACTGCACTGAAACATAAGAGGGAGAAAACTCTAAGGGATACATGATTAGGTATTATTGTCATGACAGGAGTCCAGAATGAAGGCTGCATGGTGGAGTGGACCTGGGGGGAGGGATTGTAAAACAATGGGGGAACTTTTCTTTTACTTTTCAAAGAGAAGAGTGAACTGAGGTGGGAGGGGTGGGCAGGGAGAAAAGTGCAACAATGAATGCGTGGAAATCCAAAGTCTCTGTAAATTTTCATTAAAATTAATTTAAAAAATTTTAAAAAAAGAAGTTTATTATCAGTCTGCAAGACTGAAGCTCAAAAGAACATTCAACTGTGCTTAAGGGGACACTGTAACAGAATAAACTCTTGGAATCACACGGCTCATATGATCCAGTTCAAACCACAGAAACACATCTCCACGGATGTCACTGGTAGAAGAAACAATTCAAAATTCAAACAGCTAAACATCTTAAAAATGCACCAGTCTCGGAACCCTTATTCACTGTTGGTGGGAGTGTAAAATGGTGCAACCACTGTGGAAAGCAATGTGGTGCTTTCTCAAAAAGTTGCAAATAGAGATACC
>NW_006399754.1:39004927-39006690 GCF_000299155.1 Elephantulus edwardii
GGGAGAAGGGTGCAACAATGAATGAATGGAACTCCAAAATCTCTGTAGATGTTCATTGAAATGAAAAAATAAATAAAATATAAAAAAATGCACCAGTCTCAAACAAAATAAATTCTCTGTACACATTCCTGACAAATGTAGTTATTTCCTGTACACCATTACTGATCTCACAAACTGGCCTTCTATTTTCTTTGCTTTGAGATCAGCTTCAAGACCTAGAGAAAGGATTGAGGAGGTTTATGATTTCTCTCTCAAGACAGTGACCTCTCTCCTATCTCTCGAGAGAGGCCCACTTCAGAGGTCCATCAGTGAGAGATCTGTGGGGAGGTGGCGGGCTTCTCCAACCATCGACTCAGGGACGACACCCTGCAGGACGGGGACCTCCGGTCTGACTTCTTTTCTCTCCGTCCGACAGTTCCACTCTTACATGGCAGCCACTGTTCTCGAACAGCATGAGCTACACCACAAGGATCTTCAGATTCACCAGGAGCAAAGCTGGGAGGGTTTCAAGTACGCCACACATCCATGGGCCATGATACCCCAAAGCACATACAACTCAGTCTTGTTGCCTTCTTTCTAAGATTACATACATAAATCTTACAGTCCAACAGAGAAGAATCATGATGCATTTCACAATCTTGAGTTAGAAATGTAGCCTAAAACAACACCCTTGGATGAGCTGTCGTTTTTCCTGTGTCCGAGCTCCAAGACAAGATCGTATGACTCTAGTGTCCACAAAACGGTGGTGTTCCTGTTTTTCCCGACCTGTGCGGAAGGCTGGGGAGTTTTTTAGGGAGAAATTTCATAATGTCCATACCAATTCATTTGGACCCACACAGATTCTCATGTGTTTTACATCTGTGGTGAAAACTAGGGTAAAACCCTGGCAGTGGGGACGACGTTTCCAAATGTCCCTATGTAGCCACGGCCATGGGCTCTCTGGTAAACCAGGCTGTCAACCAGGTAAGATGTCACCGTGGGGGGCAGCACTCTTCGGAACTGGCCTGGGCATGGCTCTAGAACCTTCCATGAGCTTCAAAGTAGGAACCCTAGTCTCCTCTACCTATTAGTAAAAACATCAAGGAGACATGAAAATGACACTGATAAACCTTTCAAAAATACTGCCTGGCAAAAGCCACATACATCACCTAAACTGTCACACAAAACCAACTTGATGGCAGTGGGATTGGTTCATTTTATTTGTGGAATAACACGTGCATTTGCAGAGTGCTTTCTGTGGATAATATTGCATGTATCATGAAAACCCAGAAAATCCGATTGGGGAGGGAGACTGCCAAAGTGCTCCTCGGGGCTATGTAAGGTGAGGCTGCATCACACACACTCTGCACATGTCCTCAGGTAGACAGGACCCTGGATGACATCATGCCTGTTAAACAGTGGGGGTGGGGCCTCTGATGGAGACAGAAAGACTTAATGACTCACAGGGACTCAGACACGGCAGCAGCAGGGAGGGGGTTCACTGAGCACCATCGGTTCACTACCGTGGTCCCCACATCATCATCCATGATGTACAGCAGAGGAATTTACGTCAATGTTTCAAATGGCTCTATGGGCTGAGTGCTGGGCTGTTAACCACGAGGGGTGAGCCCATCAGCTGCTCCACGGAGGAGAAGGGTGCAGTTAGTCCCACAGGGTGGACCACAGGGGCCCAGTTCAGCTCTTGTTCAGCACTCAAGGGGCAGGGGCTGTGGTGTGCAACCTCCCAGCCACTATAGTTCTCTCTCTCTCTCTCTCTCTCTCTC